>NW_002987060.1:0-2025 GCF_000006295.1 Pediculus humanus corporis | reverse complement strand
TAATTATAATTTTGATAGAATTTATTTATTTAATTTTTATTGTTTTTTTTTTAAATTTTATTTTGGTTTAAATATTTAAATAATTTTTAAAAAAATGTATAAAATAATAATAATAATAATAATAATAATAATAATAATAATAATAGTATAAAAAATACAGATATGTCTTATTTACAATAAAAGGATAAAAAACAATAAGAAAATAAAGAGTTAATTTTTTTGTATAACAAACAAAACAATTTGTCTTCATTTGAAAATGTTTTACTTTGACGTGAGACAAACAACAAACTAATAAAGCCCCTCCCCGCCCCCCGCCCACAAAAAAAAACGTTTATCGATTACGAAGAAAGAAATATAAAATTAAATTTTTTTTGTTTTTACGCAAACGAATATAATAATAATAATAATAATAATAGTAAAATATTTATATATAAGAAATCGTTTATGTTCCACTTGACATCGCATAAAAAAAAAAAAAGAAAAAGAAAAATTGTTAAAATGTGACTCAGGGGTGGTCACGGTTTTTGTGACCCATTAAATGCGATGCCATCACTCACTTAAAAATACGGGGAGGGGGAGGTACGGAGGGAGGGGGTGACGGGTGACGCCTGGCGCCAATATAAAACTTCTCATGGATTTAAATTTCCAGTGTCAAGTCATTAATGATGGTTTCATGTTTGTTTGGATTATATTAATTAACTTTTGTTATGTCACTTTTTTTATTTCTTTCTTCGTTTTCGGTTCTCCTGTGAATATATATTATATACAAAACGATAATATAATAATAATAATAATAATATTCCTTTGATATTTTATATACGTCACAAACACGCCCACACACACACACAAATAAATGAAATAAAATTTTTAATTCCAATAAAAATATATATATATATATATTGAAAATTTACGAATACCTAAAATTATATTTATGTATGTATATGTATATATATTATTATTATTATTGTTATATATATATAAAAAAAAAATTAAAAAAAAGGCAATCGATTCATTTTCATTAAAAAAAAAAATTTTTTTTTCTTTTTTTTATTACTTATTTTATTTACCCTCGCACTACATATTAATTAATTAAAAAAATTATTATTATTATTTTTTTTACATAGTATTATTATTATTATTATTATTATTATTATTATTATTATTATTTATAATAATTAATTATTACAAAAAAATTGTTTTTTTTTGTAGTAAAGTTTACATTATTAAATACAGTAATGACGCTTCGTTTTATTTATATAAATATATATATAATTTTCATATTAATTTTATTATCATCATCATCATTATTACTATTATTATTATTAATAATAGTAATTTAATAAAAAACAAAAGAAGTTAAAGTAGAAAAGTTTATAATGATAAAAATAATAATTATTATTATTATTAATTATGCTCTTATTAAAAAATATAATAATGATAATATTAAAAAAAATTGAATACATAAAATTTTATGTATTATAAAAGTGTACATAAGAATAATAATGATAATAGTAATAGTAGCAGAAGTAGTAGCAGTTTATATATAAACGATTATGATGCTCGTTAATTAATCAATCAATAATATTTTTATCAAAATTATTTTATTTTTTTATAATTATACCTACG
Organism: Pediculus humanus corporis; assembly: GCF_000006295.1. Classification (NCBI taxonomy): domain Eukaryota; kingdom Metazoa; phylum Arthropoda; class Insecta; order Psocodea; family Pediculidae; genus Pediculus; species Pediculus humanus. The sequence continues at coordinate 399 of NW_002987060.1, read as the reverse complement.
TACCTGAATTATATATATAAATATAAATATATTATATAAATGTTATTTATAAAAAAAAGAAAAAAAAAGAAACCCAATTTTATTTATTAATTTTTCTTATTTAAAAAAAAAATAAAATAATAATAAGTAAGTAAGTAAGTTATTATTATTATTATTATTATAATTACTTAAATGACTAAATTTTTCGATCATGAAAACATTTTTTTTTTTTTTTAAATAAGGTAAAACAATATATATATATATATATATATTTTAATAAAAACTAATTTTTTTTTTTTTTTTAAACAAATAATCGATAACAATTATATACATAATAATAATAATAATAATAATAATAATAATAATAATAATAATAGTAATAGTAATAATAATAATAAAATAAAACGATAATCAATCAAT
>NW_002987061.1:0-1038 GCF_000006295.1 Pediculus humanus corporis | reverse complement strand
AAATTATTATTATTATTATTTTTAATTGTGACGGTCGTTATTTTGAATTAAAAAGTAGTTTAACCCAATTTAAAGTAAAAAAAAAAAAAAAAAAAAAATGTTTAAAGTGTCACTAGACAATGGTCGTAAAAAAAATAATAATAATAATAAGGAAGGGGAGGGGGAGGGAAAAAAATAAAAATTAAAATGTGTAAGAATTTTAACGATGTTGATGATGATGATGATAATATTTATAGTATAAAATGAGATTCGTGTGGAGTTTCGTGGGAATAGGGGCACGTTGGGGAGAGAGAGAGAGAGAGGGGGAGGTCAAAGGTGAGGGTGGTGGTGGTGGTGAAAGCGCACGTAAGAACTTTTTCCTTTACAATTATTATTATTATTATTTTTGTTCGAATTTCGAATTTGTTGTTGGCGTTTTTGTTTTTTCTGTCGTTTTCTTTCTTTCTTTCTTTTCCTTTTCTTTTTTTTTTTACGTAGGAAATTAAAAAAATAAAAAATATTCGTCAGAATGAAAAGTTTCTCTCTCTCTCTCTCTCTCCCCTCCCGAAACTTATAAATAAATGTAAAGGGAACAATCACCCAAAATCTTTCTTATTCGTCTTTTTCCTTCATTCTTTTTGTTTTTTTAGTTAGTTGTGTGACGAAGAAAAAAAAAAAGGTTGATAAGAAAATGTTAGTAAGTGAGTGGATGGGTTAACAGGTGAGAAGAAACAAAGAGAGAGAGAGAGAGAGATAGAGAGAGATCGGAAGGGGGGAAAAAAAGTTTCTTCCAATTGATAATTTATGAGATGAACAAAGAAAAGAAAAAACTGTAAAAATAAAATAAAAGTTAAAAGAAGAAAAAGTTTTCAAACTGATAGAAAATAAAAGTTGGAGGAAAGAAGTAAGAGAGAGAGAGTGAGAGAAAAAAGAGAGAATGTGAGAGAGAGAAAAAGGGGAGAAAGAAAAGCGAAAAAAATAAGAAAAAAAAATCGAAACCGCTCTTTTTGCCTCCCCCTCCCCCTGCAATCTCTCCTCTCTCTCTCTCTCTCTCTCTCT
>NW_002987062.1:0-1422 GCF_000006295.1 Pediculus humanus corporis | reverse complement strand
ACCAAGTGTTAATTTTTAATTCGTGTAAATAATCGACTATATGGCATGTTAAAAAAGGGTTTTCCTTATCACTCCAAAAAAAATAATTTTAATTTTCTTTCCCGCGCCATTTTTTTGTTTTCAAAATGTTTTGCGTTCATAAAAAAAAATGTTTTTCGTTTTTGTCAAGTAATTTTTTTTTTTTTTAATAAAACTTTCTATTTACATTTATGCCCTTCAAATCATTAAATTTCATTGCTTAAAAGATTATTATCTATTATTGATACATTATCGATTATAATCGGTGTGGAAAATTGAAAATATTGAACCTTTTATGTATATAAAAAGAAAAAATCATTACGCGGTTTTTTTCTTTTTTTTTTTTATTTAAAAAATTTAATTATTTATTATTATTATTATTATTATTAAACTTTGTGATTTATTCGTTTGAGCAAACGACCTTAAATATTTTATTAATAATAATAATAATAATAATAATAATAATAATATTTATTAGAGAATTATTTATCTTTTTACGAATCAAATACGAAAAACGCGATGAATAAAAAAAATACAAAAAATCCTCCGCCATTTTGTCAATGTATATAATATAAAAAAAAAACCTTTGAAATTAAAAGCGTAATTTAAAGTGGTAAATTTATTATTATTATTATTATTATTATTATTTAATTCGCGTTGAAGTGTTTTTTATATAAAGACACCTGAGGCTCGTATAAGAAAATACCTGGAAGGAAAAGATTACATTAATAACCGGCTGGTCCATATTGAGTATGTTTAATTGCTTTTAAATTGATAATGATAATGATAATAATAATAATAATAATGTCAAGTCCACGTTTATAAGTACCGTTAATTGATTATTCTTTGATATTTACTTTGAAAGTAATAATAATAATAATGATAATAAATAAATTCGGAGAAAAGGGTGTTGTTTTAACGAGTAATTATTAGTACTCGTATTATTATTTTTATTATTATTATTATTATTATTATTATTAGTAATTATTATTACCAAAAGAGTAATTATTTATCAGGAGATAATCAATGGTAAGATATTCAATTTTGGAGAATTATGGAAATTTACGGTCGACTGGAAATGATTTTATTAAAAAAAAACAATTCAAAGGAATTTGAAGGAGGAAGAGAAGGAGGAGGAAGAGGAGGAGTAATAAAATCTCATTATAAATGTGTCTTTTTATTATTATCATCATCATCATCATCGATTTCAACATTTTCCTTTTTTTTTTTTTTTTCTTTTCTCACTCGTAATACAAAAAAAATAATAATAATAATAATAATAATAATAATAATAAATAAATAAATAATTTTAACCGACTCATTTTACCTTTTCGTCAATTACGCAGACTCAATTTATTTATTATTATTATTATTATTATTATTAATATTTTATTGTTATTCATT
>NW_002987063.1:12890-50106 GCF_000006295.1 Pediculus humanus corporis | reverse complement strand
ACGTTTATTTATTATCATTTTTTTTTATTATTAATCGATCGATAAATTTTTATGTATTTATTATTCGATAGATAATTATAATTATTATTATTATTATTATTAATGTTTTAATCGTTTTAAAACTATAAAATAAATTATTTAAAAGTTTTTTTATCATCCGTTTCGCGGATTTCAATGATTTGTAAAAAAATTTTTACCCGCGACATTTAAATTTATTTAAAGTTTTAGTTTTTTTTTTTTTTTTTTTTAACTTTAAACCAACTTCTTAATTAAATATATATAATTTAAATTTTTTTTGCCATTCGAACTTTTTTTTTTTGGGGGGGGGGGGTAAAATAGAAAATGTGGTTTTTATATTTAAATATCAAAGTCAAAAAACCTGTAATTAATTACAGGTATAAATAAATAAATTGTTGTTTTTATTATTTTATTTAAAAAAAAAAAAAAAAGAAAAAGAAAAAGGAAAAAAAAAGTTTAAAGTTTATGAAAAACGAATCGTTTAAGCGTGAAAGTAGAAAAAGGATCAAAGGTAAAAAGGATAGAAGGCACAACAACAACAACAACAACAACAACAATACTTAAGGCGTCCGTCCATGCTTGGAAAATCAAAGAGGAAAAAAAAAAAAGAAAAAAAATTCTGTCTTCGTGATGGTGAACGAACCCGGGGAGGGGGGTTGTAAAACTGGGAAGGAAACGGAAAAGAAAACGCGGAGAAGAAAAAAAATAACGAGAGAGAGAGAGAGAGAAAGAGAGAAATGGGACAGGAGATTGAAAGGTTTTTTTAAGAAATAAAAAAAAAGCAAAAGAGAGTGTCTAACATTCTAGAAAGAGAGAGAGAGAGAGAGAATGATATTTTGTTTTTAATCAAAGAAAAAATAATTTTTTTTTTTTCATCCCTTTCGTTTTTCGACCCTTTTTTTAAATTTGTTTTTTTTTTTTTTCACGATGATGAGATGACACGATGAGAAAAAAATAAGAAAAAGAGAAAGAGAGAGAGTGAGAGAGTGAAGAAAAAAGAAAATGGTTTTGAAAGATCGAATAGAACGGGGTGATGGGGGTGGGGGTGAAAAGGAATAACAGAAGGTTGAAAGTAAAGGGCAACCGACATTAAGACGCGAAAAAAAAATTTTTTTTAAATTCTCGTCAAGGGTGAAATATCGCGAACGGGACGCGCAGATGTTTTTTTTTTTTTTTTTTTTTTTTTTTTGGACCCCAACGGGCCGGGGCCCAATCCTTTAATTTAAAACCGGGCCCTGGATATAACAAAATATTAAATTAGGGAAAAAAAAGGGAACAAAAAAAAAAAAATAATTTAAAAAAGGGGAGAAAAAAGGGTCTCGCGCGAGCCCCCCCAAAAAAAAAGGAACAAATTTTAAATCGGGTTATTGACCTTGAAAAAAAAAATTTCAGTTCCGTCATTTTCGATTGCCATCCCTGAAATATCTCACCTTAACTTTATCAAATTATTATTATTATTACTATTATTATTATTATTTTATTAATTTCGCGTTCGTCCATGTTTCTTTTTTTTTATGCACTCATGCAAAAACGTCGTCTTTGAACAAACAAAAAAAATTTTTTTATTCAAGCGAAAAAAATTTTTTTTTTCCATTCGTCCCGCGTCCAGATTCTCGTCCGGATAAAAATAAATAATAATAATAATAATAATAACGAAAGGTAACGCAAAAGGGTTTTGTCGAAGAACAAAAGACAACCGGCCCTTGCAATTCGTTACAGTTGCAACCCCCCTTTGAATGACCATCTGTTTGTTTGTTTGTCTGTCTGTCTGTCTGTTGTTGGCCTGTCCCGTATAAGGACACAAAATACCCGCATTTTCCCGCCAAAAAAAAAAAATTTATTTTCAAGGTTGACCGAAAACAAACCGTTACGTATTATTATTATTATTATTATTATTATTATTATCGTCGTTAGTATTACTTAAACGGGATTTTAAAAAATTTCCAGGTTATATTTGTGACGTCACACTACGTCATTCGAATAATTTTTATTTTTTTGTATGATAAGTTTGTTGTTTGTTATTATTGGTTTTTGATAACGATAATCAACTTTTTCCTTTTTTTCCCTTTTTTTTCCTTTTTTTTCCTTTTTCATTCGTTTCTGTTTAGTTTAACAAAAAATAATAAGGGAGAGAGGAGAAAAAAAAAGGTGAAAACGAAAAGAACATTTACAAAAAAAAAAAAAAAGAATTATGAGAATTTCTTGAAGGTCTTTTTTCTTCTTTTTTTTCTTCCTCTTCTTATTCTTTTTCTTCTTCTTATCTTTTCCCCAAGAAAAAAGAAGAAAAAAAATTATCACTTTTCTTTGTTTTCTAGAACCATTCAGAGTAGACGACAGTCATTTGTCTCTTGTCGCCTTCCTTTTGTCTATTTTTTTTTTTTTTTTTTTAAAAAGTTTGGATTTTAAATTTTCCGCTCCGGAATAAAATTACAACGGTTATTTTCTTTTTTCTTAAAAATGGGCAGAAGGACAAAATAATTTTTTTTTTTTTAGGGGGGTGTATTTTCTCGAGTTTCGAGTTAACTTTAACCGTTTTAAAATAAATTTTCCTTTAAAAGAAATTTTTTTTCTTTGATATTAACGACTTTTTTTTTTAAATTTTTTAGAACGGACGAATTCGTTGTTCGAGGAAGTTAAGAAAATAATAAAAAATTATTTTTTACTAATAATAATAATAACATTATAAAAATTCCAAACGAAACGTGCCGGGAAAAAAAAATTTTTTTTTTCTTTCTTAACATTTTAGAAATAAATAGAAAGAATTCGAAAGAATTTCGAATTTCTTATTTTTTCGCCCTTTTTTATTTGATTCACCCTTACAAAAAAAAAACATTTTAAATTTATTTCTTGCCATCTATCGGTTATTTTTATAAACACAAATTAAAAATTTTTCATTTTCACCAAGGGATGGCATTACGTCATTTATTACACAATTTCAAAAACTTAATATTTGGAAAATTCAAGAAGAAAATTTGAACAAAAAAAAAAAATTTTTTTTTGTTTTTTTTTATAAAATTGGCAAAATTTTTAGACTAATTGTTTGATTTTTCTTTCAAAAGGTTTATAATTCATTTAAAAATGACTATTATTATTATTATTATAAGTTTGACCTAATTGGATAAGAAGACAAAATAAAAAAAAAAAAAAGTGAAATTTTATTGTTATCAAGCCAAAAAATTAGGGTTGTTGTTTGAAAATTAAAAAATAATAAAAAAGATTTTTAATAATTTTCCATTGTTATTATTATCTACGCACTAATTTTATCTCTTTTATCATTAAAAAGGAAAAAAAAAGAAAATCAGAAAAAATTAAAAGGAAAAAAAGGAAAGAAAGAAAGAAAAAAATTCGTATACATTTTTTTAAAAAAAAAAAAAAAGTCATCTGAGTGAGACATTAATTAAATGAAAAATTTCAAAAATTAAACAAACAAACAAAAACAAACGCAATTAATATAATCACACACGAACGAATCCCTATACGTATCGATAAGAAAAATAAAATAAAAGAAAAATTATTTAGGAAAACTTGCATTCACCACTCACGTTATTATTACGTCCGCCATCATGAAAAAAAAAAATTAAAATAATGATTGTCCGAATAAAAAAAAAAAAAATTCAACAAACAATATTAATAATAATAATTGGATTGATTCGAAAAAGGTAGGAAGAACCTTTTGTATAAAACGAATATAATAAGGAGGTCATTTCTATCATCCGTTCTTTGTCATTTTCCAAATGGTTAGAAAAGGTTGTACCGGATCTATATCAAAATCAAAATTTACTATTCATAGATTCCTGTTGAGAAAATATAAAGAAAATCATCCTTTTGAGAAAATCATTATTATTATTATTATTATTAAAATATATAAAACATTTCAAGATTTTATTTAGAAATAATAATAATAATGATAAAAGGAAAAAGGAAAAAGCTTGGATTTGTGTGTGCATTTTATGTGCACCTAGCAATGACCCTCGAGCGGTTGCATAAAAGGGTGCGAAAGGTTTACAAAAAAGGGTTATAGACACATCCATTGAACAACTTTCTGTAATTAGTTTATTAATTTTTTTTTTTTTCTCGATAATAAAATTTTTAAAATCCTGTAAAAAAAATTTTTTTTTGTTGTTAGTTTTATAATAATTTCACGGGGGAAAAAAATTATTTTTCAAATACTATGGGAAAACTATCAAAAACAACAACAAAACCTTTTTTTTTTGTTTTTGGTTTCAGGTTTAAAAAAAAAAATTGGTGATAACGTGTGATGATAACGTGAGGGGAATCATTTAAAAAAAAAAATGATAAAAATTCGTAGATGATCGATTAATAATTTAACGTTAAATAAATGAAAATTTCAAGTTCTTTAAATGCATTTAAAAGGAATCGAATGAAACGAAAATCGATTTTCTTACCGGAAATTTAAACGTGAATTGCTCACACATTGTGATTTCTACACGTTCACTCACACGCACACACGCACGCACGCACGCACGCACACACACAAACACAAACACACACATATATCTATGTAAAACCGACAAAATTGCATTTCTGGTAACGCAAAATGCATTTCGATGCAAATAAAAATTATTTTTTTACATGTTTAGCTTATAGTGAAAACATTAACGTTCACCTCTTGAAATCATTCAGGAATGACCATTTTACATACGGGCAGTGTAAGTAAACATTCGTCGCTTATGTTAAACCATATCGTCGATAGGGTTTTCTTATAATTAAATCTGTACATGACAAAGTTGCATGCGAAATTTAAACAAAAACAACAACCCCTCGGCCTCCGGTCATGGACCACCCTTGTGTGTTTATCACTCTCCTCTCTCTCTCTCTCTCTCTCTGTCTCTCTCTCTCCCATTCTTTCTTTATCTTTAGTATTTCGTCTATCTCTTTCTATATTTCGCGCCCGCACCGATCGTGGACGCCGCCGCCGCCACCGCCGCCGCTTTCGAGATTTAACTAAAAATGCAACCCTTAGTATGAATTTCAGTTTTGCACAAAATTATCTTCCTTTTTTTTTAAATATATATATACACACACATATATATATATTTTTGTGTTGTTTTTTTTTTGTGTTTTAAATTTTTTTTTTTGGTTTTTTGTTTTTTTTATTTTTTTTCTGTTATACTATCTGTTGTATTATGTTGTGAACAATGAGGGTAATTTCTTTTTTTTTTTATACATATATATGTATTTTTTAAGGGTTGTGAATTTTAATTACCGCGAAATTGTTTATGAGTAATGAATAATAATAATAATAATAATTTTTTTTGTCTCGTCTTTGTTTCGTTTAAAATTATTATTATTATTATTATTATAATTATTTTTTTATTATTTAATTTTCAGTGCAATAATAATAATAATAATAATAAATTTATGGATATTATTTGTTGATTATAAAATGAAATAATCAGCAATTTTACAGACTATTTTTATTTAATGCTAACTAAGCACATACAAAAACAGGTATGGAAAAACATTTTATTTATTATTATTATTATTAATTTTATTATAATATTTCAATTTAATTATTAGTTATCCGTTAAAAAACCTTTTTCTTTCCTTTCTCTTCCCTCTCTCCCACTCTCCTCCTCCACCCTGCTCCACTCCACCGCCACCAACCCACCCCACCCCCTCCGTACCTGCTACTTTTCCTTTCTTCTTCCTCCTCCCCCCTCTCAACCCCTTCCGTTATCCCTTCATTCCTTAAGCTCGTAAAAAAAAAAAAAAATTATTAATAATAATGGTTTACTGTTAAGGTATAAAATAAATTTTTTTTTTTTATTAAAAATTTTTAACGCGGGAAATTTAAATTTTTTTAAAATTTACCCGCCAAATTTATGGCGCGAATATTAAAATTTAAAAAGAAATTTGCCATTTTTGTTTTTATATATGTAAAAATACAAAGGTGTGCAAAAATCTTTTTAAAAAAAAAAATTTTTTATCAAGAAATCCCTTGTTTTTTTTTTGACTTAATAAGCATTTTATAAACAATTACAAGGGAAAGTAACACCCTTAATAAAAAAAAAAAAAATTGGGGATGCAAAAACGAAAAAAAAAAATCCCCGGTGTGTAAATCGGTCCGTGTAATAATAACAACAACAACTTGCTAAACAATTAACTTAATGTCATTTTTTTTTCCAGCCAAGTGAATAAAAAAATGCGAAAAAAAAAAAAATGTTTCGAAAATGGGAAAATTTTTATGAGTTTTTTTTTTTTTTTTTTTTTGCGGGGGATACACGGATAAAGGTTTTTTTTTCGTAGGGAGAGGGGAGGGGATATGGAAGGAGGAGGGGTACGTGAGAGAGAAAAAAATCACGCCAATTTTTTTTTTAATTCCCATGAAAAAAATATTTGAATTACGATATGACGCGGGAGGTTTTTTTTTTTTTTTTTTTACCTGAGGTTTATTACACCTTGATGGACGGAAAAATTGGGAAAAAAAAAAAAGGGAAGAGAAGAAGCTGGTAGTGGTAATGAAACGAAAAGGGCGTGTGCGGGGAGTAGGAAGAAGGATTGGGAGGGGGAGGGAAAAGGCATGAAAAATGGCATTAGTAAGCCATTAAATCTTTTTTTTTTGTTGTTTTGTTTCATTTGGTTTCACATTTAAATTATTTTTTAACGGTAAAACCTTTTTTTTTTTTTTCTCACTCACTGATTTAACTAATCCCCTCGACAATGAAAGGACAATAATGTACATTAATATAACATTAAACGGTTAATAAATAAAAAAATAAAAAAAAAAAATTTTTTTTTCAACACCACGTTAACATCAACAACAACAACAACAATATTTAATTTAATTTTTTTTTTTTTTTCTGTTAAAAGTTTTCGTTTTCCTCTTCTCTAATAATAATAATAATAATTATCGAAAATTTCCTTTTAAATTTAATTATAAATTATTTAATGTCTTGCAATTAGATTAATATAACTATATTGATAATAATAATAGTAATAATACTAATCATTAAACGAGCTTAAAACTCGTGTCACGATCAAATAACACACTCGAAGATTGATAAAAAGAACAAATGGACATTTATTATTATTATTATTATTATTAGGAGATTTACCTCGATTGGAATACTTATGAATTTTATTATTATTATTTTTTTACAGAACCAAAGTCACTAAATAAAAATCATCTGCGAAAGAAAACATCATCATAGGCTTCAGAAAAAAAAATGGAAGAAAGTGAAAAAGAAAAAACATTTAAAAGTGCAGTTTAATAATAATAATAATAATAATTTATTAATAAACAATAATAATAATAAACATTGGAAAAATACAACAACCGCAAACGGGGGGAAAAATATAATAAAAATTACAAAAGAAAAAAACAAACAAAAAATGACGGGTCCTGGACAAAAAGCATTTAAAATGAAAAAGAAAAAGCAAATATTAAACATAAACAATTACGACGAGAAAAATATTATTAATAATAATAATAATAATAATGATAACGTGAATGCTTTTAACGAAAATAATGATAATAATAACTCGATCACATTTAAAACATCGTCGTACCTGGTTCTGAATTTTCGAACCCCGTCCGCCGCCATTTTTTATTAAATTTACTCACAAACAAACAATTAAATTGTTTATAACAAACAAAACATTTAAATGTTGATCAGATAACGATTTATATAATAATAATAATATAAATAAATAAAAAAAAAAATAAAGTAAAGCCTTAAACATTTGACAATTGTGAAATTTTTCCCTCCGGCTCATTTTTTAAGTTTCTAATCCTAAAAAATCCCAAACACAATACAAAATCCCCCAAATTTTTTTTTACGTTTTATTATATAAATTTCATTATTATTATCATTATCATATTTCGGCGGATAAATTTTTCTTTTATTTTTTATATAATTTTTTTTTTGGCGAACCCTTTCCCTTGCTAAATTAAATTTAAAAAGATAAAAATTTGGATTTAGTTCGTTTTTTCCCAATCCCTAACCCATTCATTAAAAAAAAAAAAAGGCGAAAACGATTAATTATGACGTAAAAAAATTTTACGTATGATTATTATTATTATTAAAAAAAAAAATAATAAATAAGTGTTGCAAACTGAAGCAAAATAAAAAAACTTATAGTGATAAATCAGTGTTACCAATACAAAAAAAATAAACTAATTAATTATTAATAATAATAACTTTAAAAGAGAAATAAGTGACTTGGGCATTTTTTTTTATTAAAAAAAAAAAAAATTTATTTATTTAAATAAATTATTAATTAATAATAGTTATTACGTAAGAAAAAAAAATGTACAAAATTTATTTAACGACCAAAAGTGCTCTTCTTGGCTTTTGTTTATAATTAGTTTAAACAATAACAATAACAATAATAATAAATAAATAAATAAAGTTTCAATAAGGACGGAATAAACAATCTGCACTTTAAATTATACAACCGATAATTGACGTTTAAAACGAAGAAGTAAGGAGAAGAAGAGGAAGAAGAGGAATAAAAGGAGAAGAAAAGAAAGGAAAAGAAAGGAAAAGAAGAAAAGAAAGGAAAAGAAGAAAAGAAGAAAGAAAATTCTAGAAAGAAAAAATACAGTCAAAGAGGTAAGTTAATAAATAATTATTTTTATTAATTTTTTTTTTTTTTATGGTTTAATTTAATTTGGTAAGCCAAAAACATCTTTGAAATTTTCCACAATCATTTTATTTTTATTGAAATCGGTGAGGGGTGGGGTTGTAGGAAAGGGGGAGAGGGGGGAGGACGCGAAATTTTTCCGCGAAATTTAATAATAATATTTAACAACACTGCAACATTCAAAGGGATACTACTAACCACTCTCAAATGAAATTTATATTTCAAAAATTTCAATTTTCTTAAATCTGACGGTAAATTTTCTTAATGACGTAATTATTATACCTTGGAATGCACATCAAAAGACATTTTATTAATAATAATAATAATATTTTGCTTTACCATTATTATTATTATTGTGACGAATAATTTGAGTATATACTCGGACTTTATAATATAAAATAAAATTTAAAATATTTTTAACATTATATTAATAATCGTTATTATTATTATTATATAAACAATTATTTATGGAATTTTTGAGTTACTAGATTTATCAAATACTTATTTTTTATAATAATAAAAATAATAATTGAATAAAACGATCGTTTTTTTGTTATCGAAACGAAAGCAGGTTGAAAATCTATACATTTGAATCGTATATGCAATTTTCCAAAATTGCAATTTTTGCTTTCTTTCCCCTGTTTTTTTTTTTTTTTGAGCTTTATATCGGAAAATTTAGCAGTTGGCAGTTAAACAGGAAAGAAAAATAAATGACGAGGAGAGTTGTTGGTTGGGCTATTTGGAAAAAAAAAACCCCGTAGTGTCGGTCGGGTCGTGCGGGTGTATATATATATACGCATTTGGTAAAAATGTTTTATTTATATCGTTTGAAAAACAATGAAATCCATATTATTATAGACCATTATAATTGTCAGTCATATATAGGGATGCACCCTTTGCAATTGCACTACTATGCACTGCGGTGCATCTGAAAAAGGGTTAAAATAATCATCATTTTGTTTAAAAAAAAAAAATAAAAAATAAAAACGCACATCCTTCTCATAAGCTCTTTATATTCAACAAATGTTTTCTTTTATTTCTCGGACTCTATCGTATAAAAAATTTATAATCCTAGTAAAACTAAAATAATTATTTTTTTATCATTAACAACAAATGTCTTTTTACGTGACTTTAAGTAAAAACGTAATAAATTATAAGATGACCATAACGTACCGGGTTATTTAAAACGTTTATCAAATTTACTTTACTTGCGCGTCTCTCTCTATATATATATATTTAATTTTAGATAACATATCAATTCAAAATTTTGCAATTATTTGCATCCCCCTTTTAATGGTATTTTATTTTTTGCAATTTTCTTTTTTTTTTTAAAGGGATGATGATTATTTATGTACGAGAGAGAGAGAGAGAGAGAAAGAGAGAGAGAGAGTACGTACGAACGACAAAAAAAAAAAATTTTTTTTTTTATTGCGACAATAATTTAAGAGTTTTAATTTTTTTTTTTTTTTCCACATGAAAGAATAATGGGAAAATGAAATTCGTTTAGAATTGCACACTTTACGGTTTTATTCCTACAATAAATGAACCATAAACTAGTTGTAAAAATAGTCCGTTAACTGTTATTTAAAGGTAAAAAATAAAACGACAAAAATTACGTTAAAAAAAAAACTATAAAATTTAAAAAAAATTTTTTTATGGTCTGTAAATGTCGAAAGTAAAAGTCTGTGTGCATAATATCACAAAAATAAATATTATTATTATTTTTTTAAACAATATTTAATATTGTATAACAGGTAAATGAAAGAAAAAAAAGAAACTGATAGAAACAGGTGTTAAAATATATATATATATATATATATATTAGATATAAAATATAATAAAATGTTAATAAAAGGTGCGTCGTCAAATGATATAAATTCAACGCTCTAGGAAAATGAATTTAATGAAATTTAAATCAGAGTCGAGTAGCTGAAGTGGATGCAAGTATTGATGGTTTATCGATCTCATCAGAGAGAGAGAGAGAGAGAAAGAGAGAGCGAAAGGAGGTTGGGGGTGGGAGGATGTAGGAAAAAGGAATAAGGTCCAAAGACATGGTGACCCGAGCTTTGTCATTTGGGAAACCTCGTCATCTTTCGATCCCAAACGATAGGAATTAATATGCCTCGCATTGTTGCCATATACGCCCGACAGCACTAATACTTTTTATTCTCGTCCTGCACACACACATGCGAGTTTTAACCCCTTCCTCTCTACCTCCACCATTCGCTCTTCCTCTCTTCCTCTCTCTCTCTCTCTCTCTCTCTCTTGCGTCCTCTTTCCACTCATTCCTCTAACCATTTCTCTCTCTCTCTCTCTCTTTCCCCCTCGACGTTCGCTCGCCAACTCACCATTCTCATCCCTTTTCTCTTTATCCGCTGCACTTTTCCTCTTTGTCTCTTCCTACCCTTCTCTTCTCCTCTCCTCTTCCCATTTTACTCCCCCTTTAGCAATTGCCTCTTTCCTCCTGACACGTTTCGCCCTCATTTGCTCTTGTCCTTGCATTGCTTGCAATTTTCATTATTTTTTTTTTATGTAATGTAATTTTACGATATTATTTACCTTAAAAAAAAAAAAATTAACGGAAAATTCTAGAAATAATAAACTGGAAAATTCGTTAGGTTTTTTTTTTTTTGCAAAATCACAATAAAAAAAATGTTTCGGTATAGATTTCCAGTCGTTCCAGTTGTAAAAAAAAATTTTTTTTACAAGTTTTGGAGAGAAAAATTCAATAACGAACATTCTAGAACAAATTTCTTTTTTTAAAGAAAATAATTAACCGTTAAATTGAGGCTGGTCATAGTAATAATAAAAATTAAAAAAAATTTCCTTTGGCAATTTCCCAACTTCGTAAAATTTTAAACTTTATTTTCCAAAGTTTTCGAGTGGCGGTAAGATGGAAAAATTTCAGAAAGAAAATTAAAATGACGATGGTGGTGATGATAATGATAATAATAATAATGTGAAAAGAAAAAAAACGGTACAGCATTTATTAAAATGGAAAATTTTATTTTTTTGTAAAAAAAAAAGAGAAAACAAAAAATTTTATCTCGTCCATTTAAAAAAAAAAATTCTTTCTCCCCATTTGTCCTTTCGATTGCACGTTTGGCCACGCTGTTGGGTCTCCCCAACAGGATATGTAGGGGGCCGAATTTTTACGCCCTTCAGCAATTTATATTTCATTTAGAAAATTGCAACGAAAAAATTAAAATCGCATATACGAGAAAAACATTTAAATTTTTTTTTTTCCAACGATTATTCGTTTGCAGAGGTTTAATATGAAAAAATTTTCCCCCTCTCGTCCCCCCGTTTCCACACACAGGCACACACGACAGGCACAATTTAATATTAAGTAATCTAATGAATTCTGTCAAGAAAATTTTTTATTTTTTTTTTCACATAATGTTGTTGTTAATAACACGCGACCGCCGCCATATTTAAAATAAAATAAAAACCGCATTTTTTAATTTATTTAATGTTTTCATATTTTATAATAATAATAATATAAATCAATTCTATTTTTATTTGGTGTTTGTTACGATTGTTGTTGTTGTTTTTTCGTGAGAAAAATTGCATCTTTTCAAAAAACGTTGCAACAACCACATTTTTAGGCAACTAAAAATTAAATTTTTTTACTTTTGGCGCGCCCAAAAGGTTTAAAAAAGTGACACGTGACAAGTCACATCCAGAATTTTCGTTGTTGTTGTTTGAGTTGTTTGTTTTTCATGTGGACCCAGTGAAATTTTTTTTTTTTAAACTTATAGTTAAATTATGGAAACGCCCAAATTTCAAGATGGTTGTCGTCTGTGTGTGTGTGTGTGTGTGTTTCGTATTTCTGTTTTATTGGTAGAATTAATGACGAAATCATTAAATGACGATGACGTCATCATTTTAATGATTTTCGGCAGAAAATTTCATTTCTGATTAAAATTTTCCCTTCATTTAAAAAAAACAAATCGCGAAAGGGTTTTAATTGCCAACGTGGGTCGTCATAGTCCAAAAAATTTTTTTCTTTTTCTCTCTCTTTTCTTTGTCACATTCATCATCATCATTATCATCATTCTTTGTAATTCAACTTTTTCTTTTCTTTTACGTCATATCTTTGTTTTTATTGTTCTCTTACGTATACGGCCATATTGAAAATTTAACAAAAAAAAAACTTTTATCGAAAACAATTTTTTTTTTTTTTTAAATTTCCTTTACGGTTTTCACACTTTTTTAACCGCATCATCATCATCATCATCATTATTATTTCTTTTTTTTTTTTACCGCAATAAAAATCAAACGTTTATTTCCTCCCACAAAATTGGTACCCCACACATATCACTCAAACGTACATAATTGAATAGATGCTGAAATCGCGAATTGATTTGTTAATGTTCAGATAAAATCTGGGCACGAAAAAAAAAAATTTTCTCTTTTCAATTTTTTTTTTTTTTTTTATAATTGACTATTCTCTGTTGGGATTCGTGCCATCATAAATGCCCTTCCAAACCAAAAAAATGTTTTTTTTTCCCAATTTAAAAAAAAATTATATCATCTCGTCCCTATCATGAATTTCCACACTCACTTTTTTTCATCACTCAATTTTTTTTATTTATGTTTTTTATGATGTATTGATTGGATTTTTTTAAAAAAAAATAATGAAGTACATTGGGTTATGGTTTTTGTTTTATTTTGATGAGTTTTTATTTTCATTTACAATGACGTCATCGTATTTTATTCTATTTCGTTTTATCGAAATCATTTATGATAATAAATTTCTATTCTTCCATGATTTTCAATTTTTACTTGCATCCTATACGTATATATCGGACGTTTATCGAATCATTTTTACTATTTATTTAAAATTTATTTTAGTAATATAGACAATTTATAGGGAGACATAATTTTAAAAAAAAAAAACAAAAATTTGTTTCGACTTTAAATTTTTAAATATCAAAAACAAAAACAAAAACGTCGAAAAATTTAAAGCAACTCATTCTCGCGGATTAAATTGATATTAAATATATAATTTAGTTACAAAATTAATCAATAGAGTGAGCAAATATCGATGTGTCGTCGGTGCATTCGAATATGCATATGCACACACACACACTTATGCATATCGTAAATGCAACGTCAACCCCTTTCCTTTATCATCATCATCATCCGTTAACCCTCTTCGCAAAGCGAATTCATTTCGGGGGGTTAGAAAAAAAAATAAAAAAAAATTTTTTTTTTTCCTGTTTTGTTTTAATTTGTTTTACTCGAAGGGTTTTTATAATTAACCAAACGGAAACGGAAACGTGTTTTTGGGTTTAAGAAAAACGGTTGAAATTCAATAAGGGTCTTATTTCTTAATTGTCTTTTTAGTAAAACGTCCGACCCGAAAAAGGAACGTCACAATTTGTAAACGATATTATTTAATGTCGAATAATAATATTATTTAAAAAAATTTTATAATTGTTACTTAAAACGGAACGTCATAGAGTAAATAAACTCGAAAGTTTTCAAAACTGAAAAAAAAAAAAAATCTTTACTCGACTTACAAAAAAGTGTAGTAGGGAAAAAAAAAATCGTCCAATGGCTTTAGAATTTTCAAATAATTAAAATCCACCATAGGCGTAGACGGAATGAAAAAGGTGGACAACAACAGGAACGGCGAAAAAAAAAAAATCGCCGGTGACAAATGAAAAAAATAAATAAAAATTTTTTTCTTGTGGGCGCCAGCGCCGAAATAAGCGTGATGACCCGCTGCGCCAGGATGGGCGGTCCCGAGACACCCGTCGGCACACGAGCGAGAGTGGAGAAAAGGGAAGGAAAGGGAAGGGGGGAGGTGGAGTGGACCGGGGGTGTGAAGGTGAAGAGGAAAGAGAACAAAAAAATAGAAAGAAAAGAGAAAAAAAAATAGAGGAAAGAGAAAGATAGAAAGAGAGAAAGAGAGAGAGAGAGAGAGAGATGGATATATGGAAAGCGTATGAAAAAGAAAAGAGAAAGAAACTTTTTTTTTCCCAAGTTTCACATTTTTTTTTTTTTTTTTTCCGTGTTTTTTCGCAATCGAATAACGTTTGGTCAAAATGAACGTGGAGCATATGAAAAACATACGGTGGCTTTATATCTTCTTAATATAAACGTTAAAAATTTTCCCTCTTTTTTATTTCTGAAGACCAACCTACGAGGAAAAAAAAAAAAAAAAACAAGAATCAAAAAAAAATCCCAAATGTTTATTATTTAAACAATTGTTTAGCTTATGACGAAATTAAAATTTATTTGCGATTTACTCTTTAATCTGATGAAAGTGTTCGGAAAATTCTTTTTCTCTCCCTCTCTCGTATCTATCTTTTTTCTCTAACGCCGCCAACTCACCCGCGTCGCCCTTTCCCCCGTCCATCCACCGCTTTCCTTTCCTTCCTTTCCTTTTTTCCCCTTTTTTTTTCGTTTTCTTTTTCTCCTCTTTTCTCTCGGTTGGAAAAAAAAATTTTTTTTCCTTTTTTTTATATATATTTCTTTCTCACTCTCTCTCGCGTACATTTTCGAGTCGGAGAAAATACAAATACGGAAAATGGACTCCCCTACATCCTTTTCTTTTATCCTTTTTTTTCCCGCTTTCTTTTTCTCTGTTTTTTTTTCTCCGTTTTTCTTTTACCTTCTTCCCCTTCGTTATTACAATTTTTTTCCCCTTACGTAATTTTTTTGAATTTTTGCCATTTTTTTATTATGGTTGAAAAAAAATAAAAAATTTATAAAAATAAAAACGTGCATTTGAATTTACGGTGACGCCATATTTAATATAAAGTACAAAAAAAAAAAAAAAACGTGGCAGTAGAAGACGATAAATTTTTTTTTTTCTCGACGAAATTTAAGTTTTGCCCTTTTTTCCCGGACGATGTGCGCGGACATTTATTTTATATAAGACGAAAAATATTTAAAAAAAAAAAAAAGGGAAAAAATTTCCCCGCACGTATAGGAAAGAAAAAAAGTAAAAAAAAGGAATTTTTCCCCGCTTGGCTGAAGCATTTCCCGCCTTTTAACCCCTTTTTCCCCTAATCGGTTTTTCCTTTGTACCATTTTCTTCTTCTTCGCGGCTCCCGTCTTAGATCTTTTCCTTTTTACAACTTGCGCGGACGTCTTTTTCCTTATTTTCCTCCCTTTTTCTTTTTCTCTTCTTTTTCTAACAAAAAATTTTTCCCGTTTTATTTTTAATATTTTAACCCGGAGAGCTTTATACTTTTTCCATCCTTTTTTATTTTACATTTTTACGTGACATAGTCCTTTCCTTTTTTATTTTTCTTTAAGGAAAATTCTTTTTTGGTGAAAATTTTCTCAGTTTTCGACTTGAACGCGTTTTAAGATGAACACTTTGTTATAAAACTTTTTTTTTTTCCTTTTTTTTTACGATACGAAATCAAATTTTTTTTTTGTTTGTTTATCCTGTTGTTTGTTTTGTTTTTTATTTTAAAAAAAAATCCCGTTTCCTTTTTTTTTTATTCTCGTTAAATATTTTTCCCGGAGGAAAAAAAAAAAAATTTGTTTTTATACGTAATCGTCGTTTGCCGTCGTCGTGGTCGGAAAGTTCGGGAAAAACGTTCGTCGCGTTCGGTTAAAAAAAAAGAAAACAACCCGAAATTTACCGGTGAAAAAATTTTCCGCCGAACGTAGTTCCGTTCGTTACGAAAAAAAAAAACGTGTTGTTGTGATATTTTGTGCGTTCGATTTTTTATTATTACGGTATAAAATATAAATTTATACAAAAAATAAAAAATATTTTGCATTGCTGATAGTGCGACAACAACCACAAACAAACAAACAGACAGACAAAAAAAAAATAATAATAATAATTACAACAATAACAACAACAACAACTTACTTTTTTTTGTACTTTTGTTTTTTTTATTCGTTCGATCACATATTATTATTAATAACTTATTAAACATAAATTATCATCATTATTATTATTATTATCATTATTAATAATAATTAATTTTTTTTTTTTAATTTTCGTTACGTTCACAAATAATTAAATAAAAATAAAAAAGGTGAGAAAAAAAAAAAACTTTTACGAAAAAAATTTTTTTTTTTTTTTACAAAAAAAAATTATTATTATCATTATCATTATTATTATTATTATTATTATTATTTTAAAAAAAAAATTAGTGTTTTTTTCTTTTTCCCGAACCCCGCTCTCTTCATGATTCCATCCTGTTTGTTTCTTAGCCATCGTTTAAGATGATTTTCTTTAAAATCATTTCTTATTCCTTTTTCCTCTCCCTCTCTCTCTCTCTTTCTTCCTTCTCTCTCTCACACACACACACGTATAAACCCTCCCCCCTTCTCCCACTTTCTTTACCAATTCTTGTCTTACATCTTACTGCCACCGTCACCACCACCACCACCACCGCGACCCTTACCATCCCCCTTCCTCCTCCTCCTACCCTTTCTTCATCTATCTTTAAGAAAATTCATAGATTTCTCTCTCCGTGTCCTGTGCGCGCGAATTTTCCATTTACAAGCAAATTTTGGGCATCTTAAAGACACCGGACGACGTCGATGACTTCTCCGGTTTTTCTTATCAAACTATTACATTTTCAAAAGCTAAACATTGTTTCTTATTATTTTCTTATATATTATTTGTAATAATGGAAAACTTTCTTAGGATGAAAATTTTACTCTCCTTTTTAACCGAATGAAAATTTTCTTACATGTATAAGACGTTGTGTGTGTCTTAGTACACATCTTAGTTTATGTTTTGATATCTAACACATAAAGTCTTATTTTTCCATCACACGGAAACACACACACGCACACGCACACACACACATACCATACATATATACATACATACATACACACGCACACACACACATACATACATAAACGCACACGCATACACACACATGTACATACATACATACATACAAGAATAAGTTGTTTATTTATTTCTTATCGATATTATCATTATCAATTTTTATTAAAAAAAGAAAAATTATTAATCATTATTATTATCATGGTTTGAATAATAATTTATTTTCATCGAATATTAATACTGATTTATCATTACTATTATGGATTAGGTGCGTGTTTATGTATATATTTATTTATTTATTAAGTTTTTCGACAAGTTTTTTTTTATTAAATAATATTATTATTATTATTATCGTTCAAATTTTATCAGTTTAATAAAAAAATAAATAGTTTGCAAAGATTAAACGTATAAGTGAATAAATAAATAATTTTTTTTTTTATTAATAATAATAATTATTATTATTAAAACAATTTATTTATTTATTAACGTGTAAGTGCGGACGACGAGTGATAATAATAATTATTATTATTAGTTAATAATAAAAAAAAATTTTTTTGATAAGTGCTGGAAAACGATGGAAATAACTGGAAATTTTTTTTTTATTAAAAAAATTATTAAAAATTATTAATTAATATAAAAATTTATTATTATTTTAAAATTAATATATATACAAAAAAATAAAATATATATAATTTAACGATGCGTTTGAGAATAATAATAATAATAAATAAATAAATTACATTATTATTATTATTATTTACGCGTGTGTTTAACATAAAAAAAAAAAAAATTTTTTCTCCGATGAATTTTTTATCGTTTTGGGAATTTTAATAAATTATTTATTTATTTATTTAAAAATTTTTTTTTTTTAATTACACGATAATAAAATTTTCATATAAAAAAATTTATCATTATTATTATCATTATTATCATTATCATTATTATTATTATTATTATTATTATTATTATTATTATTACGCGTAATTAAAAAAATATTTGAAATCACAAAACGTTCGTACGTTCGTTCGTTCGTTCGTCCATTTTTTTATTTTTTTTACGGGAGAAAAATTTAAATAAAAAAATTTCCAGTTTTTTTCCAGTCAAAAATTATATTTTCCAAGTGATTTCCAGTAAAAAAAAAAATTAAAATAATAATAATAATTAAATTTATTATTATTAATAATAATAATAAATTTTTTTTTCTTGGTGCGTTTTTTTTTTTTTATCATTCGGATCGTTAAGATGATGATGATAATATTTAAGTGAACGTGGCGATTATTATTATTACGTGATAATTTTTTTTTTTTTTCCAGTGAACGCGAAATAACGGAAAAAACGCTGGAAACGTCGAGGATTAAAATAATAATAATAATAATAATTTCGTTCGTATTTTATTTTTTCTTACGATTTTTTTGAATAATTTTTTTTTTAGTGATTTTTCTTTAAAAAATTTTTTTTTTTTTAGTTTTTTCGTTTTTAAATCACTCGTTTACCCCCGCACCTCACTCTCCACCAGCCCCCCTTCTCGAAATCTTTGAAAAATTTAAATTAAACCTGTTGCTTTTCAGACTTTTTTTTTTCCTTTTTTGGCACAAAAATATTTAAATTTTACAAATTTTCCTTTTTTTTCGTTCGAATTTTATTTAAAAAAAAAAAAAAAAAAACGACACATAAAAAAAATATTCGTACGATTATTTATTTATTTATTCACTTAATAAACGTTAAATTTTATTAATTAATAATAATTAAACAAATAATAATAATAATAATAAATTTTTTTTTAAACTTAAACATAAAATTTTTCGAGTTAAAGTAAGAAATGTGAAAACTTTCAAGTGACAAAAAAAACATAAAATTTTCGTGTGATTTTTTGTGTTATGTTTTTTTTTGCTTTTCAAACATTAATAATAATAATAATAAGTAATAATAATAATAATAATAATAATGATAACCGTGCATTCCAATCGAAACTTATTAATTTTTATTTCATTACCAAATTTTTTTTTCTTTTGTGATTTTTGTTAGAAAAGAAAAAAGAAAAAAAATTATTATTATTATTTTCACTTTTAATCGCGACAAGTAACTCTCACGTACTCGTCGGAGTTTAATTTAATATTATTATTATTATTATTGTTTTTTGTCCAGTTCCAGAATCAAACGTTTCAAAAACTCAAAAACGAAAACTAAAATTTTTAATTTTTCTCATCGCCGTCGAGACCCAAATATTTCGTTTTTCCCCTCAACTCCCCTCGGCTCGCCTCGACTCGCCCCGCCCCCTCTCATCACCTTCCATCCCCTCCCATTTTCCATTTAACTCGCCGCTCCTGTTATTAATTCTTTTTCTTATTAATAAATCTAAGAAGTTTCATTTCACTCGTAATTATCATTTGAATTAATTATTCATTTTATAAAAAAAAAAAAAAAACAAAAAATACATAATAACAAAATTTTTATTTTATTTTAATGACGTCACTTCACGTATTCTTCGTACGCGTATTAAAAAAAAATTACTTAATATAAATGAATCGGGTTATAATTAATCAATCGATAGATCGATCAATCAATCATTCATTCAAAAAAAAAAAATTTAATGACTGACTTTTTTTTTTCATTATGTAATCATTTCCGTTATATGTTTTTGGCTTTCCAAAAATAATGTTCAATTTAATAATAATAATTTTACTTTGTTTTAAAAATTGAACCTCGTACTATTAATTTTATTATTATTATTAATTTAAAATTATTTACTTTTTAACTTATTAATAATTTATTTCAGAAAATTAAGTATTAAATTGATAAAAAAAGGAAATCAATGAAAAAAATATAAAAAAAAAAAAAACAAACACCGACAACCAACGAGCAACCTGATGATGCTTTTCTATTAGAATAATATTAACGGATGCTGAATTACAGGAAATACTTCAAGGAAAAAACAAAGTAAAGATAAAAGATAATAATAATAAAAAATAAATAAATTTTGTTTATACATCTGATATATCATCATCTTCATCGATATAATCATCTGCAGGATTGGAAAAGGCAGAAAAGTGACAGATGTGATGAAATAGAGGCCGATATGGCATATTCGTGATCGAAATGCTGGCATATAAAAGTTATAAAATAATAATAATATTAATATTAATAATAATAGAAAAACAATTGATTCCCCGAGTATCCAATATAAGAAAAAGTGGGTATTAAGTGTATGAAAAATGTCGACAGATACAATTCAAAGGTCAATATTTAAAATGAATCCTGATTTTTGGCATCAAAGAGCTCATCCAAATAATGGAATACAGAATCTAAGCATGACTTCTGATTCGAATTTGGGTACGCATCAATCTACGACGGAAGACGTTAAATATTCACAAATGAAAGAATTTAACGAAATGAAAGAATTTGCCGATATAAAAAATTACACACAGAAATTTGACGATTTCAAAGCTTACACGGAAAAAATGTACACGCAACAGGAAAAGTACAATACGCAAGTTGAAAAATTTGAAAAATTTACAAATAATCAAGATATGAACGATGTTGACAAGGTAGCTCAACCCAGGGCGACTCCGAATGATTCGGCTCAAAACTTGACCGCCGGTCCCGATGGTTTTAAACCAACGGAACAATTTACTCAAAATGCATATAAATTGCCAAATAGAACGGGACCGAACACTCCAGAAGTGAGTTCTCCAGCATCATCTCTATTGCAAAATTTAAGCACGGAACAATTAAGAAACATACAATCGACTTTGGCAAATTTTGGTCAGACGACCAACGACGTTCGAAACATTCAAGCCAACGCAATACAAAATTTGAGCACCCACATACAAAACGTGTTACCACCCAACACCCTATCACCGAACGAAATAAGAAATCTTCAATCGTTGGCCATATCAAATCTCTCATCTCAGGTTCAAACAATGACGAACGCAAATTTAAATATGGGAGATATAAGAAATTTAACGACCATCGCCGTACAAAATTTGACCAATCACATAGAAAATTTGAGGAACCAAAGTGCTAATTTGACTCCGAACGAAGTTAGAAATTTGACAACCGTAGCCGTTAACAATTTAACTAATCACATACAAAATCTCAATCAAATGAGTCAACCGCTTCCTTCTGGAATATCCGCAAACGAATTGCCGAGAAATTTGGCGGCATTTCAACAACTAACAAATCCCGTACAAACAAATTTAGACATAAGAAATTTTACAAACAACCTATCAGCAATGCAAAATTTATCAAGTTTAAGTGGAATGAGTAATAATATAGCTGCGGTGAGTGCGGTACTATCGGCTGCTGCGGTTCAACAAGCCGCTTTAAGTTCGCAAAACGCAAATCAAAATGTGCAAAATAGTGAAAATCAACAACAGTCTGACGGAGTTGAACCGGAAATATCAAACGGTTCTAACAACTCCGGTTCGGGTGCCAATGCGGCAGCTAACGGAGGTGGGACTGGAGGTAGCACGGTAGGACCGGGACAAAATCCTGGTACCGCTGCCAATAATGCTGCCTCCAACGTTATGGTTCCTACCGGATCTGGATCCAACAGCAACACGGAGAAAGGCAACAGTAACGACCTACCGGTAAGTTATAAAAAAACATATAAAATCTTTTTTTTTTCTCTCTTTATTTTTTTTAATACAAAAAAAAAAAAAATATTTACAAATTATTATTATTATTATCATCACATTGACCATACGTATTACTAAAACCTTTTTTAAGTAAACATTTCCGGTTCTTTGAAAATCTTTAACTTGATCTCTTTTAGTTTCACCCCAACATTATAAAAAAATAATTTTGCATAAATTATGCAACAAAAACAAGTGTTGCGAAATAATAACACACACACAGACGAGAGGGTCGTGAAATCGGTTGTTTGTCGGTTTGTTACCTGCAACTAAAAAAATTTGCCATTCATAAAATTATCATTATTATTATTATACCGGTAAATTTTATTGACCGCACCCTTCGTGCAATAACAATCAATCAATCATTCAATTTAATTTTTTCGCAAACGTCAAATAAAAACCGGAAGTCGTATAAAGACTCGTAACGTAAGAAGACCTTTTTTATTTCAAACACTCATCGTGATGACACGTACGTTACTTCTTTTAATTTTTCTTCTGTACGAAAAATTAAAAAAGCAGAAGACATTAAAACAATTAAAAAAATTAATTTTAAAAAGATTGAAATTTTTTTTTTTTACAATTTTGCCACCTTTTTTTGCAAAAAAAAAAAAAAATTTTTTTTTAAAAAAAAGGTAAAACGCTTGCGTGGAAAAGTTTTAACGTCGACGCGATAAATACGATTTTCTTACACGTGATAGCGAGTCGAGATTTGATAATACAAGAGACAAGTTGAACGTACGAACGTACGAACGCTTCATTGCCATGCTTCGAACGTTTCGTACAATTCCATATACAAACACACGACAAATACGATGATGATGATGATAATAATAATAAATTCCCGTTTTTTTTTTGTATTAATAATAATGATTATATGGTAAAATTGTTTGTTCTTTTTTGGTTTTGGGTTTGTTTTTTCTAACAAAATTTTTTTTTCTATTTCTTTTTACTGCTACCTCTTCGTGTTTTATCACGGAATTTTCCGGGTACGTATTTATTTAAAAAAAAAAGAGTCGTAGTAACAGTGCTATATCAAATCAAACGCTTGAAGAGTGCTGGAGCACTTTACAAAGAGTGAGTTGGCATTTGATGAAGCAATGCGTTGAATATTCCTCGCTGTTCCCGTACAACGTAATGTTTTTTTATTTTTACCAATTTCTATGTTTTTACGTTAAATATTCAGTGGTTTCCGTGGTACTTTTTCAACCCCCCACCCCTCACCCTCTCCTTCGGTTCATATCCGACACACCCATCACCCATGACCACCATCGGTATCACCATCATCTCGATAATCGACGGAATTATATAAAACGGTCAACGTCGTCTAAAAAATTAATCACGGAATTTGTCAATTGTTTTAATTAAGTGCATGTTTGTTTGTCTGTTTGTCTGTCTGTTTGTTTTCAATATGTATGTGCGTAGATGTTTTTTATAATCATTCATGATACCAACATTTAAAAAAAAAATTTTTTCGGGTAATTCTACTAAAAAAAAAATATGGCATTGAAAAATTTCGGGCAGCTGAATTTTATTATTATTAATATTGTTGTCGTTGTTGTTGTTGTTGTTGTTCAGGGTTTTTCAGGTAAGTTTTTTTTTTCTTTCTTTTCTTTCTGTCCTCCCTTAATTTATGTTGTTTATACCCGTTGAAAATATGCAAATAAGAATCTACCATCTACCACTTAACTGTAAAACTTGATTTGCATGCTGGAGAAAAAAAAAAAAAATTTTTTTTTTTTGTCTTCTTTTCTTTTCTTTTTGTGTTTATGAATGGATTTTCTTAAGACAAACAACAATTTTTTTTAAAAAGAAACCATTCACTATATTTTTTAAAGTATTTTCTTCATTCAATGGGTTACAAAACAGGTCTTGATTGTTTGTTACTACAAACAACCCTTAAGATTATAAAAAAAACTTTAAGAAAAAAATTTAAACGAATGAATATACATTAAACGTTAATTCATGGTTTTAGGTGGTGGTTGTTGTTGTTGTTGATTATAAATCTAATCTTTAATGCGTTTGTGTGGTTTTCGAAAACAAACAAACAAACGCACAAGATCGAAATTTTTTTTTTTGTTAAAAAAAAATTAATAAAAACAAACGACGGAAAATTATAAATCAATGAGTGAAAATTTTATAAAAAAAAAAAAAAAAAAATTCTTATTCGACCCCTTTGGCATTTTCTAGTCTATAATGGCGGCTTCCGATCGGTTTTTTTTTTCAACCCCTACAACCATCACATGGCGGATTCTCTCTCTCTTTTTTTCTCCCTCCCCCTCCCCCCCATGTTCATAGCCATAGCAAAGAATGACCCTTTGCATTAGTTAAATCCATAGCTTCAAGTTTTTATGCGTCCGAGACTTTAGTTTTTTTTTTTTTTTTTTAACGTCCACGCCATTTTCAACCCCTATTTTTCTCATCCCTTATGCTTATATCTCTGTGTAGAAAAAAAAAAAGAAACGAAAAAAAATATATATAATTTTTTTGCCCTTTTTTCTTCCTCTCACGATTTCAATTTTCTTTCTCTTTTTCAATCGCTTTTCATCCCTTAATTTTTTTTTTTTTTACTTCGTTATTTCTTCCCTTACGCGGCGAAATTTTCCTTTTTTTTTGATTATTTTACTCGTAAAATTAAAGAGAGAGAGGAGAGAGAGAATTAAGAGTTGACCGTTTACGCACAAAGAAAGAAAAAAAAATTTTTATTAATTATTATTATTATTACAATCATGTTAGCCAACTAAAAAAAATTTTTTTTTTTTTTTTTAAATTTACGACAAATGTTTTTTAAACTAAGGGTGAAATATCAAAATGGTGGCTTTTTTTTTTTTAATATCAAATGAGGGATGTAGTAGTGGTAACACATACACATAAATCGATTTTCAATGTGAAATGATTGGTTTGTGAATTATTCAGGGTCGGAATAAGACATTTTTTTTTAATTTTTCGATGAGTAAACGTTATTTTTTAAATTGCGTGCGTGGGGGTGTGGGGGAAAGAAAAGGGGAAGAAGGGAAAGAAAAAAACGAAAATAATAATAACAAAAATAAAAGCAAATTTATTTTTAATGGTTGTAAAAAGAAACATGGATTACATTTTTTTTTTTTTTAATTTTCATTTTAAAAAAAAATTAAAATATAAAATGAACAACAAAAGCAATATTTGCTCCTACTAGGCTTATTGTTGAATAACAGCAAAAAAAAGAAAAAATTGGTTGTAACGTTTTTCTAAGACTTAATTAAAAAGCTTTTCTCTCTCTCTCTCTAAACGAAGGGTAGTAGCAAATAATTGCAAAAAAAAAAAAAGTTTATAAAAAATAAATAAATAAATAATAATAATAATAATGAAAAGATAGAATAAACGTGCGCTTGTAAAATAAAAAAAAATTGTTATTTAAACAATATTAAAAGAATAAAAAATAAAATAAAAAACAAAATTGAAATAAAAATCCAATGAAAGACAGAGAGAGAGAGAGAAAGAAAGAGGAGTAGAAGGAAAAATAAGGGTAAAAAAAAAGAACCGAAGGGATCTCGTCGATTGGGTGTATGAGGGGAAGAAGGAGTAAAAAAAAGTGTCGAGTGACGTGGAAACTGTACGTAAACACACGCACACACGGATACACATACATGCGTGCACGTAGGAAAACACGTGTCAAAGGGGAGGAAAAAATTGCGAATAAAAATGGGAGGGAAAAAAAGGAAAAAAATTAAGGAAGAAGAAGAAGACGAAGAGGAAAGAGGAGCGAAAGGGATTTTTATGGAAATGTTAGGGAAAGTTCGAGAAAAAGAAAAAAAAGGATGGACGGGAGGGAAAGAGGGAGACGAGAGTAGGAAGGGAGGAGAGAAGGAAATGGTAAAGAGGCGGGAGAAGGGTGGGAGGGAGGAGGTGAAAAAAATGAGAAAAAAAAATTCTCCAAGGTATGAATTAAGGCTTTTTTGTTTAGTTTTTGAATCGTTTTTAACGAATTCTATTTTTTATTTATTTATTTATTTTTTTTGTTAAAAAATTATTATTAATATTTTTTTATTTTTTTTTATCAATTTTCCGTTAAATAAAAAAAAAATTAAAATTAAGGAAAATCAAGGAAAATTAGGGAAAAATTATAAACAAAAAAAAAAAAAAATTTTTTATTTAAAATTTAAAAAAAAAAATAATAATCAATCGAGCACGATGGGGAGCTTTAAATTCTTTTTTTTTTGTTATATTTAAAATCGTTTTTTTTTAAATTTCTAAACAAACAACAAACATAATAACAAACAATTATTATTATAACAAAACACTCTCGAATGGTCTTTCCAATTTAAAAAAATTAAACAAACTAAAGAAAAAAAATTTTAATTATAGAAAAATTTATTATAAAAAAACGCGTCGTTTAGTGACGTCAAAGAAGCAGACGAAAAAAAAAAACTTCTTCCCATATATAATAATAATACTATTTCTTTAACAAAAAAATAGAAAGTAGATAAATATTATCTATCTATTCGTGTTTTTATATAGAAAACAAATTATAAGAAAAAAAAAATATTGAATATAATAACTGTAATAAAAAAGAAAAGAAAAGAAAAAGTTCAAATCACGCCAACATGTGGTCTGTGATTACAAAAAAAAAGAAAACTTTTAAGAAAGAAAAGGATGGATAGAATACCGAAAGGAGAAGGAAAGAAAGAGAGAGAGAGAGAGAGAGAGTGACGAAGAGATAGAAAAAGTAGAAAGAAAAACGAAGGGATAGAGAAAATAGATAGAGAAAGAGAAAAAAGTAAAGAAATGAGATGGAGAGAGAGAAGGAGAGACGAAGGGATAGAGAAAGTAAAAAAAGAAAGAGAGAGATAGAAAGATGACAGGGAGGAAAAATATTTTTTTTGATTTACCCCCCCCCCAATAAAAGAAAATTTTTTTTTTCTTATTAAAAAAACTTTTTTAAATCGAATAAAATTATCAAATTTCCATTGATTATTATTATAGGGAGACGGTTACAACAAATAACAACCGAAATCTCTTTTGTTGTTGTTGTTTAAAACAAACGGAAGGAATTGAAAAAAAAAAATTTTTTTTAAATATTCATTCGTTTGTTGTCGTTTTTTTTTTCACACGGTAGACAATCGTCGTCATCGTTTTAAAATTAACAATTAAAAATTAAAAAAACGGTAAGGAAGAAAAGAGAAGAGAAAAAAAATGTAACGAGGAAGAAATAAAACAAAAAAAAAAGGGTGAAGAGAAAAAAGAAAGAAGATGAAGATGATTGATGAGAGAGACGACGACGAAAAACAAAAAAAAAAAAAAAACGAAAAAAGGAAAAGGAAGAAAAAGGCATCGCAAAAGGGTTTAGAAAGAAAAAAAAAGGTTTCTTTTGTTTTACGCACACACACGCACACGCACGTAATTTTTTTTATTAACGGAAACCTTTTAATTTTTTAATACTTTCTTATAAAAAAAAAAAAAACTTTTTGTTTCGTTTCCTTTTCTTACCTGTCGAAAGGAACAAAGAAAAGGTTCATCCTTAAACCGGTCACGTGTTAAATTAATTACCGGTAAATATTGACCATTTTGACGGTTTACTACAATGATCTGGAAAAAAAAAATTTCAAAATTTTTATTTAACGGAAAAATTTTTCAAAAAAAAAATTCCAGGTGCGCTATAGGTGGGGGAAGGGAGGAGAGAATGGGAGGGAAGGGGTGGGATAAGGAAAGAAAAAGGTTTTGATGGATTTTTCATTTTTTATTTTTTATTTTTTTTTTTAATCCTTTCTGTCTTTGTTTTTGTGGGACAATCGTAATGGTAAAATGAATAAAAAGAGGATCAACCCCATGTTTCTGTTAATTGTTTTTTAAAATAAAAAAAAAATATTCCAATTAAAAAAAAAAAAAACCGGTTGTCGTTGTTGGCTCCCCTTTTTAAAACAATGAAATTTTTGTCTGATGAAAAAAAAATATAATTTTTTTGTGTTGTTTGTTTGTTTGTTCTCGCCTGAGAAACTTCCTGAGAAGCAAAATTTTTTTTTTTTTTATCTTTTTTCTCGTGTGATTCATTTACGTGTTAATAAAAAAAAAAGGAAAATTCAAGTTTTTAAACCTTTTCTCTATCTTCTTTCTTCGTTTGTTTTTTTCGATACGAACAAACAAACAAACAAACAAACAAAAAAATTTATTTTCATAAAAAATCCAAGCGTAAAATTTTATTTTCACGTGTTAGGAAAATTGATCGTTTCGATAAATAAATAAATAAATAAAATTGATGGAAATAAATATGGGGAGACAATTTTGTGTGTGTGGGTGATGGGGGGTGGGGGGAGGGTAAGGTTGTAGTAAGTCATTCAAACAAAGTAAAAAAAAATATATATAAAAATATCGCAACTTTTTTTCTTTTTTTTTTTTTTTTGGAGAAATCGGTGAAAGACACGATTCGTGCCCGAAATCATTTTAAAATCGTTTTTATTATTGTCAACCTTTTTTCTTTTTTTTCTTTTATTTTTTTTTAAATTTGATTTTTTTTTCAAACCTTTCATTTTATTATCATTATTATCATTATCATTATTATTATTTTTTTTTTTTTTTTAAATTTTCAAACGTTCGCTCTCAATTTAATTCGTTTTACGCGAAACGACATCAACAACAACAACAACAAAATTATTATTCAATCGAATTGGACATATCCGGTTTTGTTATAACATTATAGTAAAATGCATACATCAAAATAAAATCCTTTTAAATATGTCTAAATTTAATTTATAACATGGGAATTTTTTTTTCTCTTCTTCTTCTATATTTTCGCAAATGCATTTTTCTTTTAAATGCAATTTTCCAATTTAAATAAATGACAAAAAAATATATTATTTAAATCCGTTACGGTACATATGCTAATCATTTCACGTTTGGGAATTAATATTAATAATAATAATAATAATAATAAATTCAGGTGAATTGAAATTCGTTAAAGATGACAAAAATTTTTTTTTGGTCCATTTTTCATTCGGATTCTGCAACATGAAAAACTATTTTTATTTAATTTTATTTTGTGCTTTTTGTTTAAACGAATTATTTATGATAGAGTTTTTAAAAATAATGCTTTTCATTATTATTATTATTATTATTATTATTAATTATTTAAAATTTTTTTCGTTATAATTATTAAAAAAAAAATGGAATTTTTAAATGATTTCTCATCTTGTTTTATAAATTTTACAGAAAATAATAATAATAATGAAAAACCCGAGGTAAGAATTATTCGTATTTATATATATAATAATTATAATTATTATTATTAACAACGCATGAATTTGTTTTTTTTTGGCGGGAAAATTTTCAGTTTCAATGCGCAAATGTTTTCCTTTTTTTTTTTGTTGCATTTAATAATTGCTGCATTTTTAAAATGTAAAACGACCTTCGTAGTATTTTAAATGTGCATTTATCGATTCGGTTAAGGCCGAAATATAAATTTTTTTTTTTTTTTGTTTACTTGCACACAAAATCGTCTGCTTAAATTTTTTTTTTTTGTGAATTTGACCTTATTGTTGACATAACAATAATAATAATAATGAAGTCGGAAAAATATTAAAATATGACCCAAATAAATCCGATCGCAGACGTTTTTCATAAAAAAAAAAAAAAAAAAAATTCGTTGAACTTTTAAAGGTATAGATAATGTTATCACCTCCTTTTTTTTTTATTCTCTATGATTTTTCCCAAACGGGTTTTTCATTCTTATCAATTTCTTTTTGAAGTGTTATCATCACATAGAACTATATTATATTGAATTTGTTTTGGTCAAATGTTATCTTATTCCGTAAGTTAAACACGCGATTTTAGTTTGACCTTTGATTCACCAGTAATACGTAATTAAATTTTATATTTACATTTATACATTTATACTCTCGCCATTATTATTATTATATACGTAAAAGAATTTATTTACTTATTATTATTATTATTATTATTATAAATTGTTTAAATTCGATTCATCGTCCATTAAGGAATATATTTTTGATCTCCCATTAAATTTAAAGGGATAAAAGGTTTTAAAATTATTATTATTATTACTAATATTACTATTATTATTATTATTATTATTATTATTATTATTATTATTATCATCGTCGTATTTAAACCTTAGGAATTTATTTGTAATTGTTTATAAACTTTTCCTTTTGTTAATAACATTTTTTTTTTAAATTCAAAATTTTTAAAAATTTTGAGATATCGGAGTCGATTTCGAAAATTTTTTTTTTTGTTAACAAAAAAAAAATATGGCGGATTTTAATAATCGTGAATGTTTATTTATTTATTTATTTATTATTATTATTACATATATTTAAAAAAATAGTTATTATCATTTCCGCGTTCCATTGCATTGGGAAAGTTGGTTGTGTCGTTTTTATAATTTTATAATTTTTTTTTTTTAATGACCTTTTATACTTAGTTATACTGACGATGAATATTCATACAAAGTATATATTTTTTTTTTTTTGTTAAAACATACAAAATAACAACAACAAACAACAAACAACATCAACAACCATATTGCAAGAAATCAAATCAAATGGAGAAATTTTTTTATTTGGAAAACATCCGAGTTTTCAATTAGAAAAAAAAAAAATGTAAATAATTTTTTTTGAAAAGTGTAACAAATAATAATTAATAATAATAATAATAATAATAATAATAATAATAATAATATTGTGGCGATGATAATTTGTTCAAACGTTATTGAAGAGACTGATAGATGGCAATACAAAATTTTACCTGTTTGGACGATGAACTATCATCATTATCATCATCATCAACAACAACAACAACAAAACGGATTTTACGATCCGAAATTAAGCCAAAAGGTAAACATGTAAAACAAAGAAAAAAAATTTGTATGAATTTTTTTTATACGCGCGTGTTTTGTTTGTTTGTCGCTTTGTTTGTTTATCGATATAATAATATCGATTTATTTTATAATATCGATCGAAGAAATTTCTCGAAAAAAAACAAAAACAAAAATGATAATAAATAAAAAAATTCCGGGTGTGCGAAACATGAAAAAAAAAATCTCATTAAACAAAGACATATTTTTTTTCCGTTATCTTCTGCTATAATTAAAACGTATGATTTTTTTCATTTGCAAGGAAAAAAAAAAAAAAGACAGAAATGAAAAAAAAAAGTGAGAAAAAAAAAATTTAAAAAGGAAAGAAAAAAAAAAAAAACGACACGTACATCCGAAATGAAACCTTAGAAAACGGAAAATTACAGCAATATTTTTATGGTAATACTTCCTGAAAGTGCGGTTAAGAAGATATAAAAAAAAAAGGGTTGAAAAAAAAAAGAAAAAGTGAAAAATCCAAGAGAGAGAGAGAGAGAGAGAAAAAAAAGGAAAAACTTCCTTTTTTGAATAAGAAGAAGAAAAAAGAAAGATGAAAGAAGAAGAAGGAGAGGTGAAAAAAAAATTTCCCGACAAAATTTTCACTCCCTGAAAAAAAAGCAACGAAAAAAAATTTTTTCTCCTTTTTTCATTTATTTATTTATTATTATTATTATTATTATTATTATTATCATCATTATCATTACTGTCGGTCTTACGCCGTTAAATTTTAAAATAATACAAACGAACAACCGAAAACACAACAACGACAACAAAAAAATTTAAAAAAAAAAAAATTTGTTTTAAATTTAAGAAAAGGAAAAATAAAAAAAAAAGTTTTGGGAGGGTATGGGCGCGTGTTCGATGATAATCATAATAAATTTTTTCCCACATGAATTTTCCTTGTGTTTATAAAAAAAAAAATGTCGTCATCGTCGCATCCATTTTGAATTTTATTTTTTTTTTTTTTGAGGGAAGGGGAAAATAAATATATATAATTTTTTTTTTATTGATAAAAGTTTTGCTCTCTAATAATAATAATAATAATGATGATAATAATAATAATAGAGTGATTTACAACACCTGTATCGGTGTTGTACAAATTTCCAATAATAATAATAATAATAATTTGACGTTTCGATAGGAAAAAAAAAGAAAACTTTTAATAACGAATCATTTTTTTTTTTTTTTCGTTAAGATTTTATTAAATTGGTAAAAGGTAAACGATGAAAAAAATGTGAATAAGAAATGAATGAGAAAGAGAGAGAGTGAGGAGTGAGAGAGGGAGAGTTAAAATGATGATGGAAGGAAAATGAAGAGAGAGAGAGAGAGTGAATGAAGAAAAGTGTATCTTTTGAAATGTTAAAAGGTCGTATTTGACACGGGTTGGATATAAGAATTAAATTACGGGAAAAATCAACGATAAATAATTGAATAGATGAAGAGGAGGAAATAGAAGGAAGGGGAAGGGGGAGGGGGAGGGGGTAGAAAAGAAATGATGATGAATCCGAACGCGAGAAAAATTTCTTTTCTTTTTTTTTCTTTATCGATAATTTTAAATTTTCCAGATTTTTATGCACAAATCAGCGATGCAAATGCATGCAAGAGATTTACACCGATCGGAAATGAAACCTCATCAGTGTCAGCAATGCTTAAAATCATTTTCATCAAATCATCAACTCGTTCAACACATTCGGGTACACACGGGAGAAAAACCCTATAAATGCAGTTATTGCGACAGAAGATTTAAACAATTGTCACACGTACAACAACACACCAGATTGCATACAGGTACGTTTATTTATTTATCTATTTATTTATCAAAAATAATATTTTTGTTTTCGATAAAATCAAAATGGCGGAAATAAAAAATCTAAAATCGTCACCCTGTCCACCCCCTTCGCGCAACATCATCAACGTTTCTTTTTTTTTTTTTTTTTTTGCTTCTTGCCCATCAATTTTCCAATAAACACTTTTTATTAATAGATCCGGTTAGTGGAGGGGGGAGGGGAGGGTGTAAGAACTTTATTTAAAAAAGCAGAAGACGCTCACCCACCATTAAAAATTACTCTACGTGTTTTGAATATTTTTCTTTTTTCTTTTTATATTGGCGACGACCCTTTTAAAAAAGATTTTCCTCTTTCTTTTTCTTTCTTAAAGAAAAAACCCATTTAATTTACATCTATAAAATGTATCGTACAATTATTATTATTATTATTATTATTTTCACTACTACTTACTCCTCACCCTCACCCCCGATTATTATTATTATGAATTTATTTTCTCCAGGTAAATCGAATTTTTTTTTTAAAAAAAATTTTTCATAAATTGTTATTTAAATAAACTTTTTCTCTCTCTCTCTCTCTCTCTTTTTAAACTTTTAAATTTTTTTTTTTTTTTTTTTTTTAAGGAAACAATACGAACAATTAACAATAATTTAAACTTTTTTATTATTTTTTTTCTGGAATCCATAAAACAAACTTTTTTTTTACTGGAGAAAAACAAAAAACATTCGCGGTTATGTTTTATTTTTCGGTTTCGTTAAGGAAAAAAAAAGGAAAAAGAATCGATTTTTTTTTATTTTTAATTTTGAATCGTCCCTTTCGCCATTAAGCAAAATCCCTTCGTTTCCTTTTGGGTGGGGGGTAGGGGGTTGAAAAAAAAAAGGAAGAAATTATGACGAATCTTTAAAAAAAAAAAACGAGTCTTTAATCGTTTCATTACACTTCAATCTATCGGGTCTCTCCTTATCAAAAAAAAAAAAAAAAATTATAATAATTGATTTTATTTTCATTAGGACTTAAGTAAACTTGATTTTCCCGAGGGTTGATTTCGGTAGGTGCAGGAGGGGGTAGAAAGTGCAGGGGAGTAGGTGCGGACGTAAGTGCAGGGAAGTGATGAAATAGGGTAGTGACAGAGTAAAAATAATAAAAACGATCTACAGAATTTTCATTTCTTATACTAAAAAAAAAAAAAAAAAATTAAAAATTAAAAAAAAAAATGGGAGGGGGAAAGCCCGAGAGAGAGAAAAAGAAATGAAAGATGAAAAAAAAAAAAAAGAGGAGAGGATGAAGATGAAGAAGGTGATGATGGTGTGGTGGTTGGTTGGTTGTTGTAGTCGTCGTCGTCGGTGTCGTCATCATCATTAAAATTTGTTAGATTTTCAAAACGGAAAATTATAAAACGGTTTTTTTTTATTTTAAATTTATAGCGCTATAAAAAAAAAAAGTTTATTAAAAAAAAAGCAGAAAGCAAAAAAACCGGATATAGTTGATGGTCATCCACAATTTTTAGTGATGAATTTTAGTGCGTGTGTGTGTGTGAGTGCGTTTGTGTGTGTTAAATTGAAATTTCCTTTTTTGAGTTTGCGTTTTTAGAAAGTTGATTAAACAACAGGAACGACAACGACAAGAACAACAACAACCAGTCAACCGGGTGAACGTTCACTTTTCAAAATTACCAAATTTAATAGAATATCAATGTTGTTGCATAAAATTAAGCCGGTAAGCCACGCCTGTTGTTGATTATTTGAATAGCTTGGTTAAATATTATTATTTTCTAAAGCAGCAGAAACGACAGCGAAGGAGCAACAGCAACAAATCTAAAAATTTTTTTTTTAGAGTTCATCCATTTCGTTCTCTTTTTTTTTTTTTTTAAACAATCCGAAAAACAATTTTTTTAAAAAATATTCACGTCACGAATAAAATTTTTTTTTCTCGCTTTTACTTCCGTTTCCTCCTCTTTTTCCTCCTCCTTTTCCTTCTCCTCCCCCCCTCCTGAAAAAAAACAAAAAAATTTGTTTATTATAAATAAATTAAAAAGTATTCGTTCAATGACCATCTGGTATTTTCCAGGTACCGCAAACAAAGGAAATGAAAAAAAAAACCCTTTCGATATCATTTTAATTTTAGGTTTTCAAAATTATTTTTTATGATAAGAACCTTTTCATAACAAATTATTTTATTTATTATTCGAATCCTTTTTCATTTATTACATCGACACCTTCCTCCAGTTGTTGTTGTTGTTTGTTGTTTATCTACCATCTGGTATTATCGTACCTTATTTTTTTAATTTCAATGATATTCTTATCAGCGTTAAAAACAATACCTGTTTTTTTTTAATATTACGATATTTAAACCCCCGCCCACGCCCCAAACGAAAAAAGGTTGAAATTAAAAGGAAGTTCACAAAATAGGCATTTTTAATTTGACCTTAGTGGTGGTGGTGATGAAGGGAGGAAGGGAAGGCGGGAAGGAGGGAGGGAGGGAAGAAACGGAAGATGCATCGTTTGTTGCTGATGCTGTAGATTTCAAATGTCAAATCCATCTAGATTTTCACTCATTGTTTTACTGACTTGACCATAGTTTTCATTCAATTATAATTTTTTTTTTTCGGCAGATGTGCTGCCGTTCAACCATTATTATTATTATTATTTAAAAAACCGTTCAGAGGAAACGTTAAATTTTTTTTTTTTTTTAAAATAATTATTAGGGTTATTGTTTTAACAAAAGAAAAAAAAATTGTTAACAAAATGATTTTTTTTTCTTTTTTCATAAAACAATAAAAAAAAAAAAGGGTTGACTAAAAATGAGGCCCAAGGGCAAAGAAAAAAAAAGAAGAGGAATTCGGGGAGGGGGGAAGTGGGAAGGAGAGAAGAGGGGGGAAACCGAGACGGTCGAAAAAGATAAAAAATTGTTTTTATTATTATTTTAGGCACCGGTTGTATGAAAACCTGACATTTTATTTTATGTCATATCCTTCTTCCCCTCCCCTTTTTTTTCTTATTATTAAACGATTTCCACTCGTTTTCGGGTTAAAATGATCAAGTTTTCCCTTCCTTCTCCCCTCCCCCCTCCTCCTCCCTAACTCTCCGTTCGTAACGACGATTTGCGCATTTAATATATATATATATATAATTATTCATTTTTTTCGTAACATTTTATTTTAAATAAATTATTATTATTATCATTAAAGTTTAACTTAATGTTGCGTGAATTGTTTCATAAAAACAAAGGAAAAAAATGGCAGCTAATCTGTCTGAGAAAAATAACAATTAAAACAAATGACTCTCCCCCGAAATTTTTTTTTTTTTTGGCTTGGAAAAAAATTTTTTTTGCCAAAATAAATTTTCCCGGATTCGAACAAATCATCTAGGATATCCCGTTTTAATTCCTGTTTTTTATTTTTTGAAGGTGAAAGACCTTACAAGTGCCACCTACCAGAATGGGGAAGAGCATTTATACAATTATCAAATCTTCAACAGCATTTAAGAAATCACGATGCGCAAGTTGAAAGAGCTAAAAATCGTCCTTTTCATTGCAACATATGCGGAAAAGGTTTTGCAACGGAATCTAGTCTAAGAACTCATACATCAAAGGTACGTACATACAAACAAACAAACAAACAAACACAAACTCTAATAGAAGCGGTTAATGTTAAAAAAAAAAAGCACTTAAATTATTATTATATCGAAAAAAAAATTTAATTTACTCAACATTCAGTGCATTTAAAAAAAAACTCGACGCCGCCATTTTAATAAACACAAAAATTACCGGAAACAAAACCATTATCATTAATATTATTATTATTTAGTTTTTTTTTTTTAAAAAAAAAAGGAAGCGGCCAAGGGTAAAAAATAACCCTTAAAAGTAATAATAATAATAATTTTATCGTATGATTTAAAAAAAAAAAAAAAAAACGTTGTTTCCTTGTTTTTTTTTTTTTTTTTTCTACGGCCTTCGGTGCGTCGTCCCGTTTTTAATTCTACAACCTATTTTCCATTCCCTTAAAAGTAGACGTGGAATTAGAATAATATTAGGAAGGGAGGTCGACGACAATAAATTTTAAGGAAAAAAAAAAAATGAATTGGAAGCTTTTTTTCTCATTTTGTTTCTCCTCGCTTCCTTTTTACTTTTTTTTTTTTTTTCTTCTTCAACCTCCTTTCTCACACTTTTTTTTTCCTGTTTTCTTTACCAACCCTTTCCCCTCTTCTTCTTCTTCTTCTATCCTTTTTCATTCGAAAAAAAAATTTTTTTTGACACTTTTTATATTATCATTATTATTTCCCGTGATATTGAATATTGTTTTCATTTTTTTTATTAATTAATTAATTTAGTTTATTTATACATAAGTTATTTTATTTATTTATTTATAAAAAATGTTTGTAATTTTTTTTTGTTATTGTTTTATGAAAATTTTTATAAATATCATAAGGACACTCGAATTCGTGAATGAAATTACATAAATACATAGATTAATAGGAAAAAAATATTTATTAAAAGGAAAAAAAAATCAATGGAATAACAAAGGATAGAAGAAGAAGGAAAAACGAAAAAT
>NW_002987063.1:7220-12739 GCF_000006295.1 Pediculus humanus corporis | reverse complement strand
TTTTTTTACGGTTACGTAACGCAAAACCCGTTTTTTTCAAAATTTTTGATTAAATATATTGGCCGAAGGTTGAAAAAAAAAAGGTTTGGTTACCCAAACGTAACCGCAAACCTTTTGCCTTTTTTTTTTTTCTAAAAAAAAAAAAATTCATTCATTCATTCATTGAATGAATTATTTTTTTTATACACACATTAACAAATCAATTTATAATTTTTTTTTTTTTTTTAATTGCGGTTTTTATATATACTAAAATATTTAA
This sequence comes from Pediculus humanus corporis, assembly GCF_000006295.1. Classification (NCBI taxonomy): domain Eukaryota; kingdom Metazoa; phylum Arthropoda; class Insecta; order Psocodea; family Pediculidae; genus Pediculus; species Pediculus humanus. Next base: position 12,480 of record NW_002987063.1, on the reverse strand, counting down.
ATGGGTTGGGAATTATGGGATGAATATTTTTATTCGTTACCCCCCACCCCCCCACTCTCACTCTCACTCCCACCACTCCCAAAAAGTGGGCCGTGCCTAATTTCATCGTAATGACAAATAAAAAAAAAAAAAACAAAAATAAGGGTGGGCAATTTTTTTTTTGTATTTTTTTTATATCTTATAGTAACGTATCAAAACCTTATATCTCCGTTTCGTTAATAGAAAACCTTTTGTGAATTTTTTCCTTTTTTTTTTTTTTCATTATCCAGGGTGGCCTTTTTTTAGGGGTGACGCTTGAATCGTTTCACCCTCGGCGTTTTTTTTTTTTTTCTTTCACTCGACTGACGACGGTTTAAAATTATCATTTTTATTAAAAATTTTTCTTATTTTAAATTATTAATTTTATTGTAATTATAATAATAATAATGCTAATAATGATAGTAATAATAATAATAATTTAAAAGTGCGTTTTTATAGAAAAGTAAGTAGATAATAATAATTATTATTATCGTGTTTAAAAAAAAAAAAAAATTTGTGAGTCAAAATTTTTTTTTTATTAATTGTAATTGACTCAACAAATTTTTATTTTTTTCGGGGGATGAGGGGAGGGGAGGGTGGGGAGAATGTGAGTGGTAAGATAATAATATAAATCAATAACAAAATGGAATCGTACAAACTCGTTTAAATGAAAAGTTACGAATTTTTTTTTTTTTTTTTTATTACCTGTTGTTATTTATGACGTATTAATTATTTTAGAAATCGTCACGATAATAATAATAATAATAATAATCGTAGATTTTATTATTTTCTTCTTCTTTTGTTATTTTTATTATTATTATTGTTAATATTATTTTTTTTTTTTTTAATTTTCCAATGTGGGAGTTAAAAAAAAAAATAAAGGAATTACAAACAAGGGATTTTTCCGACACTTTTTTTTTTTATTCCGGGACATTGCCGTGAGCTTTTCTTTTCTTTTCAAAAATAATATCTCGGGGAGTCTCGTGATACAGAAAAACAAAAAAAATTTTTTTTTTATTATTTTATTTTATTTTAAATTCAAACTAATTTGTTTTTTATTTTCTTGTTGAGCTTTTTCATCCTCCATTTTTTTTTTTTTTTTTAATAAACTTTTATTTTTATATATTTAACTTACAAGGTTTTTTTATATATATAAAAATTCTCTCGTCGCCGCGTATTTTTAAATTTTATAAAACCGATAATGATAATAATAATAATAATAATTAAATATTTTCAATTAAAATTTAACCGCGTCATTCTAGTAGATAAAATAAATCTATTATCTATTATAACCAAAATAGAAATTTAACCGTGATAGATAGATGCTAATGTTTATCATTATCATTATTATCAATGAATAATTTTTGTTTTGTTTTTTTTTTTTATAGATAATAATCCGCTAATTAAAATTTTAACATCCTTTTTGTATTTTACACACGTGAAAAATATATATATATATATATATATATATATATATATCTAATCGACCTTTGACCGTTATTACATATATATATATATATATATATATATATATCTAATCGACCTTTGACCGTTATTACATTTCACATAAATATTATTATTATTATTATTATTATTATCTACTTCTTTGTTACGAGGGATTTTATTTAAAATTTATCTATTTATTTATTTATTTAACATTATTATTATTATTATTATTACCTTTTTCCGGTAATTAAAAATCTCGATTATGATTAAATTTAAGTGCTTCCCTTTTTTTTTATTAAATAATTATTAATCGCTTCAATTAGTTATTATTATTATTTATTTTATTAATTGTATTTAACGAGTTCATACTCACATATTTATTTATTTTATTTATTTTTTTATTTAATAAGGAACAAAGGGAAGCACTTATGGGAATACCACTAACAAGTCTTGAGCCGAGACTTCATGTAAGTTTTTTTTTTTATTACCCGTAATAATTTATTAAAGATTTAAAATTATTAAAATAAAAAAAGAGAAGGTAATAATTGCACTGAATTGTGGGTTTTTGGCTTTGTTACGCGTGGGGGGACGTGAAAATATAGGAAAAAGGGTGCTGATGTTAAAAAAAAACAAAAAAATGTTTTTGTTATGTTTTTAGGAAATGTCACAGTTAGGAAATGCCCACAATCCAGCACATGCAGCATTGTTGGGCAGTCAAAACGCCGTTACTTGTCCATTGTGCCACAAACTTTTCTTGGGCGGTGATAATCTAATGGAACACATGAAACACACGCATAAGGATCCAAATGCTACTGGGGTTGCCAGTAAGTATTTTGACACGAAAACTCGTAACATACGAAAAGAAAAAGAAAAATTTGCTCTTATTGATGGTGAAAATAGGTTGGCATAATTTTAACCGTAAAAAAGATAGAATCATGATGAAATCATATGGGTTGGGTGAGGTTTAGGTATGCTATGACACAACAATGTAGTTAACTTACTTCTTTTCTTGCTACCGGCTCCTATTTAGCTAAGCGGAGAACTGCAAATCACCCTTGCCCAATATGCGGCAAGCATTACGTGAATGAAGGAAGTCTGAGGAAGCATATGACCAGCCATCCCGAGACCTCCCAGTTATCATCCTCCCTTAGGATGTGGCCTTGTTCGGTCTGTCAAGCTGTTTTTACAAATGAAAGTGGTGAGTTTCATTTCAATTTATTTTCTTTTCTTCATTGAAAGAGAGAGAGAATAAATTTTATGCACATTTATCTATTTCCCAGGGTTTTCTAATATTAAAAATAATAATGATAATGATATAACTGTGATTTTATCATGATATATACATATATATGCACCTTTGTTCACCATCAATCGAATTTTTTGTTTGCATAATAATTTATTATTTACTTATTGGAAATTTAAAAAAAAACAAACGTGGTATTGTTACAGGATTGTTAAGTCATATGGAACATATGAGAATGGATCCTAAACATCAGTTTGCGGCTCAATATGTTCTTAGCAGGGCTGCCGCTGAAAGAAGAGAAAGAGAATCGTTAATTGCTGCAGCCGTGGCAGCAAGCAATGCCGGAAATTTTGGCATTGGTGGAGGTTAGTCATATAGGGTAGAAAGAAAAAAAAAAAATTTATTTTCCACGGTTTGGTTGTTTTAATATTTTTGACAATTTGATACAGGACAACCCGTCAATTCGCTTTGCCCGTCGCCGGCTCCGAGTGATTCTTCTTCGATAGAACATCTTTCGTCAACTGGGAGTGAAACAGGTGCCATAGCCAATAATAATAACAATAACAAATTAGATTTGACACACATTTCGCCAAATATGAATGCGGTAAGACCATCTACTCCTCCCCCTGTTGAGTACAATAATATTCCAAATAGAATGGCGGCACTTAATGCTGCCATAGCCCAAGCTCAAAACATGCAAACGGATTCCGAACAACCCGTTAATCAGAATAAGGATTTTATGAACAATCAAGATAAATATAACGTCGAAACCAACGGTTTACAAATGACACCATCAAATCACAACAATAACGAAATTCATCCTCCTTCCGCCGACATAAAACCTGATGTATTCAATAAGGATATGGTAACGCCTAGAAACGACATGACTCCGACGCATGCCCAACAATTAGCAGTAAACGCGATGAGAGCCAATTTAGAAAACATGAGAAATATAGAATCTCTGACTGGTATACGACCTGGATATTTGGAAAATTCATTAGGTGGTCAACAACAGCAAAACGATAGCGTTTTTAGAATTCAACAGCAAGCGGCTGAAGCTCTTCTTCGGTCTCAAGCGGAAGCAGCGTTAAGATTGGCCGTGAGTCAAGCTGCTGCAGCTGTAACAAGCGAAAGAAATCAAAACAACATGCACAATCAACTGAGTCCAGATTTAACGGAAGCTTTGAGGTTGCAAGAACAAAGATTGGAACAAGCTCTTAGGTTGCACGGAGATCCAAGAGTTTTAGGATTTTCTTTGAACAATACAAACTCAAATGCTCCTAATCAAAACATGAATGCCAACAACAATGGAAACAATATGAATAACACGTGAAATTTTAATTAAATATTTTCTCATCAACAACAACCACAACCACAATAATATTACTCGATAATGTCAATAAAAATTAATTGAAAAAATTTATTAAGAATTTTATTTTATTTTTTTTTTTGTGACACGTGGAACCAGGTAATTTCTATAATTCGAATTTATATTTTTTTACAATCGTGAAAATCAAAATAATTTTTCAAAAAACCAAACCTGAACCTTATTTATCAATTTAAAAAATTATTATTATTCTAGAATACGGGTCATTTTATATAAAAAAAAAAAGTTCAGGTACGACAAAAAAAAAAATTTTTTTTTTTTTAATTTTATTTTTCTCGATAAAATTTTTACAATTTAAGAAAAACCTGTTTCCACATAAAAAATATATAGGAATAAAACGTTTTTTTATATTTCGTAATTTTAAAAAAATCTTAATAAATTTTTTCAATACCAAAAACAAACATGGAGTGCAGATTGATTATTTTTTGTCTAGGTAGATTTTAACAAAAAATTAATTAATTAATAATTTTCAGGTATGTACCTTATCAAAAAAAAAAAGCAAATCAAAATTTAAACGCTTTTGGTTTTTTCTATAAAAATTCATTCGATTGCCAAAAATTTAAATGACAGAAAAAAAATTTTTTTTTTTTTTTAACCTGCTCTTAAACCCCGACGATTTCCTGTCGGGTCAACAGACAAATAATTTATTTCCATAAACAATGATTTCACTAAACTCAACACATATAAACACAACAAAATCATCTGTGATTTTTTTTGCAGAAATAATTATTTTACATAAATAATAATAATAATAAGAAAAAATTGTTTTCTTATATGCATGTATATAAATAAGTATATATATATATATATTTGCATCGATACAAAATAAAAACAATTTTATGTGTATATAAATTTAATAATGATATTAATGATAAGTTAATAATGTTGACGAAGGAAGAATTAAAATATTTCAAATAATAATAATTTATTATTATTATGAATAATATGTATGATGGTGATAATAATAAAAGAAAAATTATTATCATCATTCATAAAATCACCACCCAAAGTTGGTGTAAATAATTCGTATACGTTAACACGTGTGTATATATATAAATAAATAAATAAGTAAATAATAATAATAATATCATAATAATAATAATAATAATTACCAATTATGTATTTTCTCTTTTTTTTTAAATGTACAAACAGATAAAGGTATAAAA
>NW_002987063.1:6039-7200 GCF_000006295.1 Pediculus humanus corporis | reverse complement strand
ATGATAATAATACTAATGATAATAATAATAAAATCAGCGTCAAGGCAAAAATAAAAGGAAAAAAATCACTAAAACAAAATAAGAGAAAAAAAGGGAAAAAAAATTATCATTTTCGGATTATTATTATTATTTTTTTTTTTTTTATTAAAATTTGGAATGAATTGATTGATTGATTGATTGATTGAATGATTGATTAATTATTAATTTTTTTTTTGTTTTTATTTTTTATATATATATTTCGAAATAAGGTGCTCTCGTATGATAAAAATTATTTCATCAGACTATTTATTTATTTATTTTGTTTTTGTTTATTTTTTATTTTTTGTTTTTCAAATTTTATTATTTAAATTTTTTTTTCGGAAGTTGGTAACAATGTAAAAAATTTATTATAAAAATTTTTGTTTTGTTTTGTTTTATTGTTTTGTTGATTATTAATTTTTTTAATTTATTTGTTATTATTTCGTTTTTTTGCAAAAAAAAAAAAATTTTTTTTAATAAAATAGCCTGATGAAAATATTTCAACATTAAACATATTATTATTATTATTATTAAAATTTTTTATTATTACCAATAATGATAATGATAATAATAATAATTTTTTAAAATTATTCTAAAAAAAAAAAGAAAAAACAAATTTTATATTTATTTATTTATTTATTATTATTTTACTGTGATCGGTTATTATTTTAGTAAATTAATCCTTTTATCCCTTAATCTCCATAATCCGCATTAATCCTTAATCTCCTTATTCACCTTCGAATATGCAAAATTTTCATTAATCATTTTTTTTGTTATTAATATCGGAATGATTGACTTGAATGTTGGTTAAAATTTCTTCCTTACTACCCAACAACAAACAATTCATCCGATTAACAAAAAAAAAACGATAATAATAATAATAATTTACATAATTTTAAATTGTACAAATTATTTAATTTACAGTAACGATTATATTAATAATTAATATTTAAACACAAAATAACAATAATAATAATAATAATAATATAAAATTTTTATTAACAATAGCCATATTTGCAATAGTTAAATTGAAGAATAATAAAAAAAAAACAATAGGTATAAGTTATTATTAATTGTAATTTATTAATAATAAGTAATAACATTTTCATTTTTTTTTTCATTTATTTATTTATTTAGTTTTAT
>NW_002987063.1:2827-4426 GCF_000006295.1 Pediculus humanus corporis | reverse complement strand
TAAAAGGTTTTTTTTTTCCCAGACGTTAATAACAACATCAATAAGTACATCAATAAATTTAACGTCGAATTAATAATAATGATAAATACATAAAAAAAGAAAACCTTTACTTCATCGTCGTACATAACTCAACAGTTTTTTATGTAACAAAATTTGTGCAATAGCCCAAACGCGTAAATGCGGATATGTTAATAATATAAGATAATAATAATAATAAGATTGTAAACCGCATTTACGTTGTACATAATACAATTATTTATTTCGTTTTTATATTTTTACGTTTTTTTTTCTTTTTTTTTATTATTATTTATTTTAAGAAAAAAAAATATTTAAATAATAATTAAAAAAAAAAAGGAAAAAAAAATAATTAATTTTTAAGTTTATTAACAATAGCCCAAATTGCATTCGTACGTAACCATTAATAATAATAATGATGATGATAATTGTAAAAGGAAACAAAAATTTTTGTTACGGATTCGATTATATATCGAACGTATTTATCGATTATAAATCGATCATTATATATGTATCGTCGATAAAATTTAAATTCCGTAACGAAATTTGTTATTAATGATGATAATAATGATGAAAACGTTACACGAATGCAACATGTACATATAATACATAAGAAAAACTATGTTAGAAATGTATTGATTCGTAATTATATTAAGTAAGAATGATTCAATAAATAAATAAATAAATAAATTACTACAACATTATTATTATTATTATTATTTATCTATTTGATGATGATGATAATAATAATAATAAGTAATTATAATATCGAGCGATCATTTATATCGCGATCGATTATTTAATAAAAAAAAAAAAAAATCCCGAATATGACAGTTAATACTACTACAATTATTATTATTAAAAAAATGAGGCGAAAAAAAATTGATGATTATTATTATTATTTATGTATTTATTTATTTATTTATTTATTTTCATTTCGATTTGTGTCGCCAAATTGAAATTTTCTGAAGCCAGTGATGATATTAAAAAAATCAAATCAAAATAAGCAGATGATAAAAAAAAAAGGAATGAATTTTTTCATTCAAACCTTTTTTTTTTTTTAAATAATTTGAAGGTTCGATAAAATTAACAAACAACCTTTCGTGTCCTTAATCCGAAAGAAACCTTCGTGATAAAATCATTTCTTTCAAGAGATGATAGGATATAACCTTTTTTTTTTTTTTTTCGAAAAAGGTTTAACGAATTATTTCACGCGTAATTTTTGGACACCTCATCATCGATTGTCGTGGCCAAAATTGCCCGCCAAAATTTTCAAAAAAAAAAAAAAAAGTCTACATTACATAATAATTTTATTTATTTATTTATTTTTTATTTATTTTTTTTTTTTTAAAAAAATTTAAAATCATTTCATATGATGATAATTAATGTGAATTTTTTGGAATCAATTTTTTTTTGTTATGTTAATTATTATTATTATTATTATTTGTTAAAAATTTTGTTTTTTTTTAAACAATTTTTTTTTGTATTTTAAACAAAAAATAATTATTTATTTATTTATGTTTGTTCTTTTTTCTTCTTTTTTCTTCTTTTTTAAATTATTTGTTGTTTCTTTTTTTTTTTTAA
>NW_002987063.1:0-1024 GCF_000006295.1 Pediculus humanus corporis | reverse complement strand
TTATTTATTTATTTATTGATTCGGAAAATTTTACTTATAAATAATAATGAAAATTTGGAAGGATACAAAAAAAAAAATTAATTTTTTTAAGGAAAATTTTTTATCGTGAATAAATTTTACTTATTTTATTATTATCATTATTATTTTGTTTATTTTTATTATTATTATAAAAAATATAATTATTATTATTATTATTACGTAAATGGATATATTTTAAATAATAATTATGTTAAGGTGTGAATGATAAAATTTAATAAAAAAAAAAAAAAGATAGCAATTCATTCTAACAAAAAAATTATTTCCGGTTTTTTCGTTTCGTTTTGTTTTTATTTTATATTTGGAAAAACAAAAAAATTTTTGCCTCGCCATTTTCGAGTAAATATATATATATATATAAATTATGCCTGTTCAGTAATAATAATAATAATAATAATAATAATAATAAGGAAAAAATATTTTTAAGGGATGAAAAACTGAGAAAAACGATTAAATTCAAAAGAAAAATTTTATTTATTTATTTATTTTTTATGTTATAGATGATTGTTTTCTTTTTTTTTTTTTTATTTAAATAGATTTTACGGGAGTAAAATTAATAATAATAATAATATTTATTTCATTTAAATTTTTTTTTATGTTGTATATGTCGATAATGTTACATTTGTACATCAAAAAAAAGCAAATTTTTTTTTTGTCTCTCTCTCAAAAAAAAAATACAAATGATCAGTGCCTTCATATTCTTTTTATATAAAAAAAAAATTGTATTGATAGATAAATTATTTAAAATCACTTTGAATCTGAATTTTAAATTAAAATTAATTAATTAAAAAAAAATTGAAATTAATTATTTCGAATTTGTAAAAAAAAAAAAAAAAAAAAAGGATTTTATATATATATATATATATATATGTGGCATTCAAAACTGATATTTGTAAATAATTGATAAGAAAAAATTTTTTTCTGTACAATTGATTTAACATATCGACTTTTTTCATTTTTATTTTATTTTCATTATTATTATTATTAT
>NW_002987064.1:219333-220676 GCF_000006295.1 Pediculus humanus corporis | reverse complement strand
AAAAAAAAAAAAAAACGATTCTTGATTTTAAAACCATGTCATTCAACTTTAAAAAAATTTTTTTTTTTTTGATTTCTCAGCATTTTAACTTTAAGAAGTATTATTATTATTGTGCAAAAAAAAAAAAAAAATTTTTTAATGACTCATTGTCGGTTTTTAAAAATTAAAATTTTTTTTTATTAAATATTTTTGTTCGATTCGATCGTTTATTGATTTTTCTCTCTCTTTTTAGGGTAAAAAATTGCAAAACGTTACATCGTACCTTTAACGTCGATCCTCTTTATTTAAAACATGAAAATTCAGGTATTAGATCATCTCATTAATTAGTTTTAATAATTTTATCATTATTATTATTATTTACGAAACGATTTTGACGATGACATTTCAGGTCTTGCCATTGATTACATGGTTCGTTAAAAAAAAAAAAAAAAATTTCTATTTTTTCATTTGTTATTTTAAAATAATAAAAAAATATTTAAGTGAAATAATAATAATAATAATAATAATTAATTTTACAGCATTGGCAAATACCATTGAGTAAAAGATTTAGAGCTTTGAAATTATGGTTCGTTATAAGATCATTCGGTGTTAAAGGACTTCAAAATCACATTCGTAACGTAATAATATAAATTATTAATATTTTATTAAGTTTCTAATATTATTATCATCATTAAGACTTTTTTTTGTTTTTTTTTTTTTTCAGAGTGTAAATTTAGCTGAAAAATTTGAAAGATTAATAATGGAAGATTCGAGATTTGAAATTCCGGCAGCGAGACATCTTGGTTTGGTCGTTTTTAGACTCATCGGTGATAACGAATTGACGGAAAAATTATTAAAAAAATTAAATTTAAAAGGGAAAATTCATTGCGTACCTGCTTCCTTAAAGGTTTCTTTTTTATTTTAACCGTTAACCTAAAATAAACTTAAAAAAGGGGAGATTTAAAATCCTTAATCTCATGCGTATTTATTTAGCAAATGCTCCAATATTATTGTCATAATAATAATAATTATTATTATTATTTTTATGATTTATTAAGGACAAATACGTCATAAGATTTACGATTACGTCACAGAGAACGACAATTAACGATCTTATGGAAGATTGGGATGAAATAAAAACAACAGCAGACGAAGTCATCAAAGAGAAAAATGAAATATTAATTACCGATAAAAAATCCAAAATGTCATTGGCTGGTAAAATAATAATAATAATTATCCTCAACATTTTTTTTTTTTTGGTAAAATGACTAAAATTTTTTTTTTTTTTGTATTTTTCAGAAATTAAAAAAAGAAATTCGAGTTTCAGTTCGAGTCTTTTACTATCGAATTCTCCAATGTTTCCA
>NW_002987064.1:150539-218626 GCF_000006295.1 Pediculus humanus corporis | reverse complement strand
ATTTTTGACTACTCCTTTTTCAACAGACGAAAAGGATTTCAAAAGAGGAAATTCCCTCGATAATTTTGATGAGTCCGATGGTAAAACTATAATGAAAAAATTATCCATTTGCAAAAAATGCGGTCATCCCTTTTAAACAATATCCATCATTTTAAATTAAATAAATAAATAAAAATGTATCGTTCATTCAAAATATAAATAAAATATTATAAAATTAAATTTAAATCATTTATTTATGTCGGACCAAATTTTTAAAAGAAAAATTTCTCATTTACAAAAAAATTTATTTTTTCTTTTCTCACGTCTGTCTGCCATTGTTATTTTTTTTGGGGTGGTTAACATTAAGGTTTTTAAAATCTATCGAGTATTATTATTATTATTATTATTATTATTAGTTTTTGTCAAATGAGAAATAAAATATGCGTACACGTACGTGTATGTATGTATAATCCTCGCGTCCTCCTTTTATTTTTTTTTTCAAATTTTACGGTGTTAATCGTTTCGGGTCCCGAGGGAACATTGAGGTTTTCCTGATGTTGTCGAGACCGAGATAAAGCATAACGACACGTTCCAAACCGATTCCGCCACCTGCATGAGGTGGACATCCATATTTGAACGCATCGATGTATGCTTTAATTTTTTGCAAATCTAAAGGCAAAATGTGAGGCATAAAATAAAATACTTTGAATTGGGGCAAAACAAAAAAAAAAAAAAAATTTTTTTTTTTTCAATGACTTACCTATTCCATGATGCAAAGCTCTTTCGCATAAAAATTCAGCGTCGTGAATTCTTTGAGCTCCCGACAATATTTCTTCTCCCCTCATAAACATGTCGTATGAATTAGACGCTTTCGGATTGTTCGGATCCGGCATTGTGTAAAATGGTCGAACGCTCAATGGATATTTGTCCAAAATGTAAAAGTCGGTGTCGTACTGGAAAAAAAATAACAATTTAATATTTTACTCCCTGTAATATACATTTTGCACACATTTCAAATACAAAACGTAAATGTTAAAGTAAAAGCATATTAATTATTAGTTCACTTGTTAGTTATTGGTACCTTGGCTTTTACGATTCTTCCAAGGAGTTTTTCATCCGGAGTACTTAAATCATCTTCTTCACCCAAAGTAACTCCAGCTTCTCCCAACAAAGTAATAGCATCTTTAAATTCGAGTCTTAATGGGGGAACCAAGAATTTAAATGGCTCTACTGCATACTGCTGCCTAATTATCTCGATTTCCTGATGGTAACTGTAAAAAAAAAAAAAAAACTTCATTTAAAAATTTACTCGAAACAAATAGCAAATAATAATAAAAATGTTAAATAATTATATGATTACAGTTTTTGTAAATTAATAAAAATGTCGGTAAATGTATCAGCGATTACATCCACCACTTCGTGATAATGAAATTTAAAGGCCATTTCCAAATCCAAACCGACAAATTCGGTTAAGTGCCTGTGTGTATTACTGTCTTCTGCTCTGAATACTAAAATGAAAATTTTAACAATGAATTAGTGAATATGAAAAAAAAAAAGAAAAAAGAGTAAAAATATTTGGAAAATAACCTGCTCCTACGGTGAACACTTTATCAAAATCAGCAGCTATTGCCATTTGCTTATATAACTGTGGGCTTTGAGCTAAATAAGCTGAGGTTTTAAAATAAGAAACTGTGAAAACATTTGCTCCTCCTTCACTGGCAGCAGAAATAATTTTCGGAGTATGAATTTCGACAAAACCCTAAAAATATTTATATTAAATCAATAATAAATTGATTCTAATTTGATATTAAATAAAGTATTTAATTTTAAATGAATTGATATAACAATACCTTTGATGTTAAAATATCTCTAAATAATTTACATACTCCAGCTTCTAATTTAAATATTGCTTGGTTAGCAGGAGTTCTTAAATCTAAAACTCTATTGTCTAACTTTGTATCTTGATTAACTTTTATGTTCAATGCATCATTATCCTTATTAAAAAGAAAAAAAAAAATATTTATAGAATGAAATCTTTATAAATACTTAAAACAGGGGAAAAAAAAATTATGAAAAAAATTTACTTCTGAACTTTTTATTGGTCTCGATGCATCTTCTATTAATAAAGGCAACTGACTTTTTGCAGAACTAACGACAAATAATTCTTTGACATGAAGTTCAACATCTTTCTGAGTACAACTTTCTATTTTTTGTGCAACAGTTTGAATGACACCATCAACATCAATTATTGATTCCTTTGAAATTCTACAAATAAAAAACAGTTGGATATTTTTAAATAAAAACTAAAAAAAAGGTATTTTTTAAAAGTTTTATTTAATATTTGTACTTTACTAAAAAAATATTTTTTTTAGATATTTTAAAATTTTTTAAAAATACTTACACAGATGCAAATTTTACCATCTGTTTACTGACAACATCATTAACACATAAAAAACATTGAATGGTATATTGTTGTTGCCTAAGAACTATAAAACATTGTTTTCCTTTTGCTCGACTTGTTTGTAACCTTCCTCTTACTTTAACTAAGACACCACTTAATTTTTCATTCAAATTTTTAACTTCAGAAAAAGGAGCAGTAATTTTATTGGCACTTCGAATCATTTCCATATTCCCATATTTTCCTTGAGAATAATCATCTTCAACACCTTGAGGCTCATCATTCTAAAACATTTATTATAATCAAAATAAATAAAACGTGGTAATTCAAAAAAAAAAAACATATTACTACTGTAACTCACTTTGGAAGATTGTCGGGCTTCCTTTTTACTTGCTTTTTCAGCTTCTTTCGCCATTTTTTTTAAAGCTTTTTTAGATTTCACCTCTTCTTGGTTTGATACCAAAACATCACCTTTTTCCTCAGACATAATTCTAAAATATTATTAACTTAAAAAAAAAAATAAAAAATTTTTATTTTCAAACTCGGCATGAACTTAAAAAGTTGGCATCACTGCAAACATGTTACGTTTTATCACAAGAGTGCAAATTTCCTAATTGCACTTTATAATTAATTTAGTCCCAAAAATAAAACCGAAAATTCCTATTATGACACATATTTTTAATTCAAACAGCTTGGAAATTTAGATATTTTCTTATTTAAATAATTAAATTTTTAAAAAGAAATTAGTTAGTAATTATAAAAAAAAGTAAAACTTTAAACTAAAATTAATTGATAATAAAATTTTATGAACGTCAAAAAATTATTAATTTTTTGGAATTACACAATTAAATCAAATTTCGAATTAGTTAGTTTTAGTTTTAGGTTGGTAAAAATGTTTCGTGAGGAATGGTAGAAGTTAAAACGTCACTAAACTTTTACTAAAAACAGGTAACTTAGTTTTTAATTCATTGGCCATTTTCAACTTGTCATTTTTAATACACCCAGGATTGTGATACTTTGAAAAGTTTTCTAGCTATTTTACCTAATTTTAATTCATAATTAAAAGTTTAATAAAGTACAAATATCGACCAACGATATGTAAACAAATAGATAACTCACTTACCCTACTTTTAAATCGCCATCACCGAGATCAAATTTTTGCAGAATGTATCGGATTTCGAAATTTTCAAATACCATAGTATTTACTTTTAGAAAATAATTATGTCTAAATATTATCTTTTATCTCAATTGCGATAGATAACTTTTAATCATCAACTTGATAGTTTGCTTTAATCGTACTTTAATAATTTCTGTTATTGTATTGGATTCATTTTAAGTGTAATTATTTTTTTTTCAACTTAAAAAAAATTTCGATTTTACTTTTATATTTAAAAAAGTAATAATACTGCTGTTTTTTTTTTTTTTTTTTTTTTACATAAAAACTGAATGAGAATGAAACAAATTACTCAAAAGCAAATCACTTTCAAATACAAAAATTTTGTGCAATTTTGAATATTATAACATTTATTATTTAGTAAAAGAAAATAATTATGATTTTCAGGTGATGGATGGCACATTGATAAATAATGTCAACCAGATTTTATGATATCCCAAATGGAGATGATACTGTAAGGTTGTTAAGTAATCCACTTAACAATGAAAATTTGCAAGTGGATGAGTTTGAATTTTCAGAAGAGGCCAGACTGAATAATTCTGCATCATGTTCAGGATGCTGTTCATCACTTCCTCAAGAAACTAGTAATATTTCTATTAACTGTTTAGAAAATGACCTTTCTGTAAGTAAATTTAACAAATGTATATGTAATTGTGTTGGAATATTTTTTGTTGTACTTTACTGAATTCTTGTTACTACAATAATCATTTTGAATTATTAATTAAAAAAATTAGGTTCAAACTAGCCACAGTAATCATAATGGAGATTGTCATAATGGCCATCACTTTATGCCTACTCATTTACATAATCAGTCAAGTTCCAGATTACTTTTGGCTCTTTGCTTGTGTATAATTTTTATGGCTGCAGAAATGATTGGAGGATACATTGCTGGAAGTGTAGCTGTGGTTAGTGATGGAGCTCATTTATTAACAGATGTTATAGGATTTTTAATATCACTAATTGCTATTGCTACATCGAAAAAAAAAAGCACAAAAAATTTCAATTTAGGATTTTATAGAATCGGTAAAGTTTTCACACTTTTCTTTAGTTAAAGTAAATTTCAAGATGAATTAACTAATGTTATGAGTTAATCATTTATTTTTGTAATTTCATTAGAGATTCTGGCTACCCTTAGCAGTATTTTATTAATATGGATCATGACTGCTGTTTTAATATATATTGCTACAATCAGACTTGTAGGAGGAGATTATTCAATAGAAATTAATACTATGATAATTATCAGTTCTTTAGGAGTTGTTATTAATATTTTGTAAGTAGTAATTCTTCCCAATCAGAAAAACAAACAAACAAAATGAATTTTTTATGCATAAAACATTTTTTTAAAGAATGTTTTCAGTATTACACGACTGTTGTCATACTAATCATATTCATTCTCATCCCATGTCAGTAAAAGAAAAATCGAAAAGTAATCAAAATATTAATGTTCAAGCCGCCATTATTCACGTTATAGGTGATTTAGTTCAAAGTGTTGGCGTTTTTATTTCATCAATTATTATAAAATTTTACGTGAGTAATATTTATAAACGTTTTTTTTTTTTTTTTTTTTTAAATAATTTATTTCATCCATCGTGCAAACGTAAATTGATCTATCATTTACAAAAATTTTTTTTTTTTTTTTTTTTTTTTTTTTTTTTAGCCCGAAGCTAAATTTATGGATCCAGTATGCACTTTTCTATTCTCAATAATTGTTATTTGTTCGACGTTAAAACTTTTAAAAAATTCTGTATATATACTAATGGACGGATTTCCAAATAATATCGAGTATAATAATATTTTAATGAGCCTTCAAAGTTTAAACGGAGTGCGTCACGTACACAGTTTATGCGTTTGGTCGTTAACCGTTGGAAAAAACGTTTTGATTGTACATTTAGCCGTTGGTATGCGACCGACCGACCGACCTATTAACTACTGTGATGATACCTGAAATGAAAATATTGTTAAAATAATTTTTTGTTTTAGATGATACCGCCGACAGAGATTTAATTTTATTTCAAGCACAAAGAATCGTTTCGACAAAATTCGGTATTAAAAATCACACAATTCAAATAGAAAAATATCATTCGAAATGTATGCAACCTCGTCAGGAATTCGGACATTTATGGAGTTGATAAAAAATTTTAATTTAAATATTTATCATAGATAAATTTTAATACTAATCAAAAATAATAATAACGCGGGTTTGAATGAATTCAAGCAACAACCGAATTTGAAAAAAGAAATTGAAATTTAAATTATTTTTTATTTTATTTTACTTTAATTAATTAATGCATCACGTATAATAAAAATTCGGGCCATATCGTCTGTGATTTTGATAATTTTATATAGATTAAGGGATAAAAAGTTACTTAATTAATTAATTATTATTATTTTTTTCTTTTTCACACTCTGATAATAATAGTGATATATAAACGAGTGATAATATTATTATTATTTTAAATACTAATAATAATAAATCAGTATTTATTTTTATTATTATTATTATTATTATTATATTACGTAATATTTATATTGTTTTTAAAAAAAAAGTTTATCCAGTCAAAGCTCAATTTTTTTTTTTTTAGTAAATTTTTTTCGTTAAACGTATATATACACCTGATATTATACTGTAATTTATTTATTTTTTATTTTTGATTATTGTTAATGTTATACAAATTTTATTTTATTTTTTATTATTTTTAATTAAAAAGAATATATTTATTTGTATATGGCAAAAAAAATTTATCGATTATAATTTATATTTAATATATATTTTTTTGTATTAACTTATTTATCTATATATTTATATTATTTTACTTTAAATTTTGTTATGTAAAATGCAATAATTATCTTAAATGTAAATTATTTTATTTATATATATATAAATAATCAAAATTAAAAGTTTTATGAAATGAAAAATATACGTAAAATATCGCATTATTGAAAAGAAAAAAAAACTTATTTATTAATAAAAAACATAACTTTGGCAAGCACAATGAAATATTTATATTATTGAAAAAAATATATTATAAATAACTAGGAATTAAAATTTATTTTTCTATACTCGAAAATTAATAATATCATAATAACGAATAATAATAATTAAAAAAATTTATCAAATATTATATTAAATAACACTTATTATTATTAATCCGTTTATATTTCCATACGTAATATGTTATTAAATATTATGTTGATTCTCTCCTTTTAAAATTTCTATCATACATAGATCTAATAAAATTTTTATTTAATAAAAATATCAATTGATATACCTAGAAAATAATAACCGGCGGTTTAAAAAGAATTTAATTTAATTATTTATTTATTTTATTGCCTTATATGGAAAATACATAATTAAATATAATTATATTATTAAAAGATGAGTCGAATAATTTTTTTTTTTTTAAATAAATAAATAAATCCCAGGTTTTTCCATTTAATTTGATTTCCGGCTCTAATTATTTTTATTTTATTATTATTATTATTATTAACAAATTAGAAAATTTTAAAACGTATTATGATTTTTTTTTTTTAATTGAGCAAATATTATTAAAATTTTATTTTATTTTTTCGATGTTTATTAAAGCAAAAAAATTTTTTTTGTTAATAAAATTCATCTTTTAAAATTCACGACATTTTTTTTCTTTACCTAATTAAAATTATTATTATTAAACACGATCGACTCCATTTTTTTTTTTTTTTTAAATCCACTTTTAAGGTTTATTTAAGCAAGAATTAAATGGCTAACATAATATATATATATATAAGTACAAAAAAGAAAAAAAAAATATCTAAGTACTCAACTATCAATTACTACTAAAAAAATTTTCATTGAAAATCAATAAACCTGATGATATTTAAACCTTTTATTTTCAGGTATATCAAATTTTTTATACATTAAATGCAAAATTTAAATGATTTTATGTAAGCATGTTAAAATTAAATTAAATTTTTTTTTTTTTTGTATTTATTAATTGCAATTTAATAAAAAAAAAAAAAAAAAAAAAAAAAAAAACTTTATTAAAAATTCTATATGATAAAAATAATTTTTAATTAAATTAATATAGTTTTTATTTAAATCACATTTTTCCCGGTTTTTTTTTTTTTTTTGGTTAAAAAGTAAATAAAAAAATTCGTTTTTTTTTTTTTTTTTTAATATTAAATTTTTTTTTTATTCGCCGCTTTTTTTTTCCTTTACGAATTAATTTTTTTTTACTTTTTTTGTCCGCGTAATTATAAATATAAGTAGTAAATATATAAATGAAAATAAAATAACGTTTCTAATAATAATATAAATAAAAATTCGAATAACGAGTCAAAATATATACAAAATACGAACAATGAGCACACATATGTTATATATGGCCATTGATTATTACGATCAAGCATTCTAATTTCAACGTATTTAAAAACTAAAAATTAAAAAAAAAAAATAATAATAATAATAATAGAGGGCAACGTTTCGGCACTTAAAAAATTAATATCGGGGTACGACGACTAACAAAAATATAAACAACCAACATTTGGTAAAAAATATCTATAGTAGTACATCGGTTGATAAAATGGACGAAAACGATATGGAACCATGTAATTATCACGGGTGTTGACATCGGGTAAAAAAAAGCGCATCGGGTACTCGTTCCCGTATATGGTCCTAAAGAGCAAGGCTTGGTGGTCGAATACATTTAGTAGTAGTACGTAAGGCATATTGTGAATTAGCCAATAATTTTGTTCCAGCCCCCTCATTAAATGTAATCCGAATCCCGTTTGCGGTGCGATATATCTCACGTAATTAAAATAAGTCCTCGGATCCATGGCCAACGGGGGAGGATATCGATATTGCAAACCTCAAAGTATGACACAACACCGACAATATCCGTGTCTAGCTGCATTATTTGCAGGCGGAGGAGTTACTGGTGCAAAATACGCATGTACCATTATTCCCGGTAAGTGACTCTGTTTTTAAAAATAGCTCGTGTTATTATTTGTTTAGTTTATTTTTTTTAACCGGAAACTTCAAAATAAAAACTTACCCTTAATCTCCGAATACCAACTCTGGTGATTAGCTGGCAATCATACAATTCGATTCTTTGTAAATTGTGGCATGAAATAAGATGTTCTAAACTGGCATCCGTAATTAGAGGGCAATTGTCCAATTCTAAAACCGTTAAATTTTCCGCAGCACAGGGAGACATTCCCAAGTGTCTGATACCTTCATCTGTGATAAGCTCGCAATGTGATAAACTCTAAAAAAAAAAAATTGAGTTATGCTATAGAGAAACAAAGTAATTTTTTAAATTTATATTATTAATTAAATTTTTTTTTTTTTTTTAAATAAAATTTCAATAAATTTTACAAGTTTTTCAAGTCTGGGACATCCCATTGCCAAATGTATTAATGTTGCATCCGTAATTAGCGCGCATTCTTCCAAATCCATTTTCTCCAGAAATCTACAACTTCTGGCAAGAGCTTGAAATCCTGTATCTGTAAATTGAGAGCAACCGGCAACTTCTAAAGTTGATAAGTTTGGACATAAATGTGCCAACATAAGTAGACTATTATCCGTCAAATGGCTACAATTTGTCAAGCATAAATAATGAAGTTTAGGACAATTTTCTGCTAAATGCTGTACAGCCTCATCTTGAATATTCTGTTAGAAAAATTTAACAAAAGAGTAGTTGTTGTTCGAAGAAAAGTATTTTAGAAAATGACTACTTACAGAACAACCGAAAAGATTGACTACTTCAAGACCAGAACAATATTTTGCTAAACAGCTAACGGCTTTGTTATTTATTAATATGCACCCTTTTGATATAAAAGATTTTAACTTTGGACATCCTCTAGACAATGCTTCCACCCCTAAAATACATTTATTATTAAATTTTATTTTGTTTTTTTAAACTTTTTTGAAATCATTCATAATTAACATGTAATTATTATTTTTTTTAAATTAAAATAATTGAATTTAAAAAAATATTCACCATTTTCTGTGATTTTGCTGCACCAACTAATATTAATATGAGTTAAATTAGAACAACCATCTGATAAATACTTAAGTGAATTATCTGTAATTGCAGGACAAGACCCTAAATCTAATTTTTGTAGTTTTAAACAATATTTACTAATTGATTGACATGAACTGAAAAAAAATACATTATTTCACTGTTTAAGTAATTAATAAAATTTTAAATAGAAAACTACAAAAAAAAGAAGCCAGCATACAATATAAAGTACTTATTAAATCATTTAATAAAAATTTAAATTAATGCTATGTAAATCTAAGTTAAATTTATCTGATTTACACAAAAATAGTGGGAAAAAAATTTTCCTCAAATTTATATTTGCAATTTAGAAAGACGTTTTGCAATTTATTTAATTTTTTGTCATGATTATGAAGGATGATGAATCAATATTAACCTATCGGTAATATTTTTGCATCCATTTAAGTTTAAATCTTCCACATTGTTGCATAACTGAGCAAAAGTTTTAATACTAGAATCTCCTATTGACTGACAACCTCTTAAGCTTAACTGTCTCAAAAATCCACAACATCTACGAGAAATATTTTCAATGACTGAACCCTAAAGGAAAAAATAAAAAATGAAAGTTTCACATGAAAATTTAAAAAAAAAAAATATTATTACTAATATTTTAATAAGATTTTTTTTTTTTTTTTAATTTGGGATTTAACTTTAAAAAATAAAGTTAAATACCTCAACATCTCTTTGGAAATCAAATAAATCTATTCTTTGCCAATTGCTTCCGTCTAAAGCCAAAACATTCCAAGCTTTAGACACTTGAGCGCATCTGCAAAGGGACACAACATCCAAATAAGAAAATATTCTGAGTAAAAGTTCTTTTGGTAGCTTCTTATTAATTGGTGCATCATCATCCATAAAAACTCTTGTTAACTAAAACAAATAAAAAAAAAATTTCTATTAGTTACATAAAAATATTGATAAAATTTTTTAGATAAATGAAGTAAATAATTTTTGTTTTCTGACAAAAATTCTACAGAAACCCCAAAAACAATAAAAATTAAACATAAAAAATGAAAATGATTCATTTTCATTCATTTCCAAGGGTATAATATTTAAAATAACTTAAAAAAAGCAAAAAAAAAGTTTACAGGAGAATATTTGATGCTCTTATTAGTTGAATGTAATTTAATAATAAATAAAAAATTTTTTTTAATTTTTTCAATACCAATACTATCAATTTCATACAAAGAAATAAAAAAAAATATATACATAAATAAAAAATTAAAATTTATTTAAAAATAAGAAGAATTTTTTTTTGTCAATAAATAAAAAAATTTCAAATACAAAATAATAATAATAATTGGTGAAGCTATAAAAAGAACTACTACAAAATATTTAAATTTATAAATGATAATTTCGCAAAAATAATATGTTACAAATATTATAAATTATACTAATATATTTTACGTAATAAAAAAATATAAAGAAAATTTTAGAAAATTTTTTATTTATTAAAAGTCTCGCAACAAGAACCATTAAAGCGTTTTTTTTTTTTCTTTTTTTTTTTTTAAATGGGAAAAATAAACAAAGAACGATTGACAATAAGTTGAAAACGTCAAAAAAAAAAAAAAAAAAAAAAAAAAAAAACAAAAAACTCACAAAACAAACAAAAAACTTATAAAATATAATAAATAATAATATGTATACCTCAAATTTATTTCGGTTTGTGTTTAACATTTTTTTTTAAATTTTCGTTTGAAACATAAAAAATATTAAAAATTGCTTGCATAACTTATATACAAAAAAAAAAATATATTAAACATGAATTTTCTTTGTTATCATTTTACACTTAAAAGCAGACGATAACTGGTATTTTATTGGTAAGAGGAAGAGAGGAACATCAGGAGTTCAAATGTAGTGTAAGTAATTTCTTTTTTAACTAATACTTATGTTTAAGTGTACATTGAATTGAATCGATTGCTAAATTATTATTTTTTTTTTTTTTTTAATAATTTTATTTTTTCATTTTAATTAGGTTTCTTGAAAAAAAAACAAAGAAGTGCTTAAATCGCTTCGTTTATAAATAAAAATAACTCCTTGTAAATAGTGACATGTTGTGGTTTGATGGCCCTGTCAAAAATGCTGTTGAAAAAGTCAAATCTAATGGTTTCACACTTATTGTATTTGTGCAAGGTAATGCAATTTAAATAGCAGTAATAAATAAAAATTGACAAATTGATAAAATTAAAAAAAACAAACATTTAAAAAAAAAAAAAAATTTTTTTATTTATTTATTTTAGGAAATGATGATCTGTCACATAAATATGAGTTATTTTTGAATAAAACAAAATTATCCGAAGATTACGGTTATACAGCCCTTAAAATTGCTAAAAATTCAGTTGCCTTTCGTCATTTCAAACAAATATGTATCTTTTTATAAATTATGATTTTTCAGCCATATGTTTTAAAAATGCATGATTATTCTTAACATTATATTTTGATAGATGTTAATGTTCCGATACCATCAATTTTTCTAATCGGAAATGATGGTATACCTATAAAAGTTATATCATCGAAAAGAATTTCAGATGTTTCCCATGCTATTAACAATGCATTCGAAGATCAAAAACTAAAAAATTTAATTTGTAAGAAATTAGAAAGAGAAAATGCACAAAAAAGTCATAAAATAAAGACCAATATTTCAAATAGTAAGTTTTAATTTTTTTTTTTTTTTCGTAAAATTTTATTGAAATTTACAAATCGAGATTTATATATTTAAGTGATAAGTGCACAAAATGTTGTTGGTAAAATAATTTCATAATTATTTATATAGGTTAAAAATAATCTGGGAAAAAATTTTTTTTATTAATTTCTTTATTATTATTTATATATTTAGGTGCCCAAGGAGCCATTCCAAAATCTACGGATAATAAAAACACAGGTAAAAATATTTTTTATCATATATACATTTAATTTCGATGAAAGACAATAAAAAAACTTTTTTTCCCAAAATTTTAGGGTTGCATTCTGATATAAATGAAGAAATAAAAAAAAAAATAAATGAAATTCGTTCATTCCCTAGATTTTATCTTTTAAACAATCCTATTATTTTAGATGATTCCTTAAATCGATCCCCCGTTATTCATAAAACTTATTCAGGCAAGCTTGCTCCATTAAGCATGCGGAAAAAATTATTTTACTTTTGATGATAGAATAAAAAATTTTTTTTTATTTTTATTTTTATAGCTCGATTACAATTTCGCCTGCCACACAGTAATGAAGTGCCTTCTTGGGAATTCCCAGATTTATCCACTTTGGGTGATATAAAAGCTTACTTATCGGAAAAAATAAAACTTTCGACAAATTTTAAACTTTTAAGAGCTTTTCCAAGAACTACTTTCACTACTGAGGATGAAACAAAAACTTTAGTCGATTTATCTCTGACTCCTAATGCAACATTAATCGTCATTCCTGTAAGTGAATTTAATACGATTTTATTTTCATTCATATAACTAAATTATTTAATAATTTTGATTTATTTATTTATTTATTTATTTTTTTTTGTTATTTCAGATTCAAGATAAAACAGTACAAACAAGAATAAAAAAAATTATAACAAATCCAAATCTTATTGCAGTTGTTATGCAAGCAATTTTGCAACCTTTTATAATGGCACTAAATTATTTTAAAAAATATGTATTGAAAATTGAAGGGAATACTAATAATACCAGAAAATCGTTAAAATTTCCCAGCGATACCAACATTGAAAAAAAGTAATAATTTTTTTAATATAAATTTATAAGATCAGTCATTCGTTTTTATATTTATATATATATTGCATTTAAAATTATTCACACTTTTTTATTTATAGATTTAATAAGAAAACTTCAACTAGTAATTTTCACGAATTTAAATTTGATGAAGATTCTGATAATGACAGGGATTATCCTGACAATGGAAATTCAACACAACAAAGATATGAAAAATAAAATGTTTTAAATAAAAAAAGATTTTTAATTATTTTTTTGACTTATTTTTCTATAAATAGGTAAATTTAAAAACCTAACATTATACAAATATACATCGTTACATTGAATTACAAAAAAAAAAAAATAATAATAATAATAATAATCGAACTTAAAGTTTTAAAATAACAAAGTATATAATTTCATTTTTTTTCTTCAATGTTTAAAAAAAAAAAGAAATAATTTTTGTTCGTATTAAGTAGAAAAAAAAAAAAAATACCAATTTAATATCAATAACAATGAAAAATAATCAAATAAATGAATGATTTTCATAAGAAAATATAAAAATATTTTTTATTAATTTATTTTAAAAAAAATTTACATTTAAGCATTTTATTTTAATAAAATAATGCGTTAATGGGAAAAAAAAATTTACTTTACAATAACATTTCAATATTTTTAAATATTATTATTATTTCTATGAACTTAAAACTTATTTTAAAAAAATTATAATTTTATTTTTTTACATTAAAAATCTCACTCGCTCTGAGTATTTTAAATGTTTGTGGAAAATAATTTTTTTTTTTTGTTCTTATCGTTTTATATTAAAGCAATTTATAAAAATATTAAATTAAAACAAAAAAAAAAAGAATAAATCGAGTATACCAGGCGGAGAGAGAGAGAGAGAGAGCTACTAAATTAAATTGGCACAGTATATAATAAAAATTGTTTTATTTGCAAAAAAAAAAAATGTTTTCCTTTGAGAAATTACTAATTACGGTTTGTTTTTTTTTTTTTGGAAGTATATTATTTAACAAATCGATCATTATAGCAGACATTATAGCAGACCTATTTAAGTAAAAAAAATTTTTTTTTTTTTCCTTTTTTAAATTTAGTTTAAAAAATGTACAGTAAAATTAATTATAAATAAAAAAAAATTTTGTACTACTCTACTCTATTAAATATTTTTTTTTTTTTTTTGAGGGACGTAATTATAATATTTAATTGAATAATTAAATTGACTAATTCACACATTCACATCACTTACATCATCATGGCCACTAAAACATTTTATTTTTTTTTAAAATTAATTAATTAATTATTAAAATTTAATAAATAATTAGTCCTTATTTTATTTACTTATTTTTGTTCACACTAATTAAAGTCGAATCTTTTTTACGTATTCGCACTCAGTACTTTAAAAAAGTTTTTTTTTTTTTTTTTTTTTTTTATTAAAAATAAGGGGGGGGGGTTGAAAAAAATTAATTGAAATTATTATTATTATTATTATTTTTTACGTTCATTTGTTTGTTCTTTTTTATACTGTTGTATTTTGAATTTTAAACTTGTTTTTTTTTTTTTGTCGAGAAATAATAATAAAATTCACCAGCATTTTAGCTTAAACCTATTTCTCTTCGTTATCAAACCTTGATTTAATTGTTCATTTGAATCCGTAGTATTAAATTTATTATTATTATTATTAATCGGAGGAAAAATTTTACCATCCTCGGGAGAGGGTAAGTATCAGCTCGTTTTTAAAACCGTTTTCAAATCCTCTGGCAATGTACAAATCATGTCCTCTAACCGAGCCCTTAAATTAAAAATTACGGATTCAATAAGTATTTTTTTTTAATACCTGCAAACATAAAAAAAAGGATATAAGTGCGTTACCTTAATTGTTCCTTGGTGCCTGAATTTATAGGAAGATCACTGTGTTGCAATTTACTTCTAATTTTTAATATCATGTCTACGATTTCTACTTCTTTTTTATCTCTAACCCATTCGGTTAAATCCTGTTAAAAATTGTACGTGTTATTATCATTATCTGCTCATTTAAAAAAAAAAAGGAAAAATTTAATAATAATAATAATGATTTTTAAATAACTCACGGCATCACATAAAGCTTCTAATTGAAGAGCACGAAGTTTTTTACTCAAGTGTTGATACCGCGTATTGTACCATCCTGAAAAATTGGGAGATTTAAAAAATCTTCTATAAAGTCCAGGCCAATCCCCTTTGACTCCGGACGTGAGTTGAGGACCCATTGTTTCAAGAGTTGCCAAAAAATCATCAGGATTGAATGGCCGAGGTACTGGAGCTGCCTTTAAGTAAATAAATTTCCGATATAAAATAAACAAAAATGACGATTTAAAATTTATTGAGTGATAATTATTACCTTATAAGGAGATATATTTTTTTGTAAAGGCATACAAGATGCCATGTATCGCTCTAACGGAATCATAAAACTTTGTGTTAATTCTAAAAGATGCCTTTTGAGTAAAGCTGTCTGAACTTCTCCTGGCCTTTTAGCCTGGACGCCTTTAAGAATTTTAGATAGCATTGCTTTGTCCTTTTTAAGAAATGGCCTGTAATGCGTATAAACTCCCGGCTTCGAATCCAACATTTTTATGTTTGTCCCCTTTTTTAATTTGTTCTGCTTAAAATTACTTTGATAACTTTCCGATGTTTTAATTATGTGTGGCCAATGTTGCAATGTTTTAACAAAAAAAGGATTTGTAACTCCCAGTATCACCGGTGGAGGAAGGTGAGTTTTTGTAGTGTATTCTTTAAATTCATTGTCATGAATTGTAAAATAAGGCCTATAATCTGAGCAAAAATTGAGAGGAGCTATGGTGCTGAAATAAAAAAATATTTTATCATTAAACCAAATGTATTTTAACTTTTAAAAAAAATTTAAGAAATTAAAGTTTACCTTATAAGTGCTTGAACCATATCGGAACATGTTTGAGGCTGTGATGACATAACAACAAGAGGTTCTGCAACTAATACCAATTCCCAAAGTAAATGTATATGAGGAAGTAAAGAGGAAAAGCATTTAAATAAATCAACATCATATACTGATGTTAATATCGTGTTAGAAAAGGAAGGCAAAATTGGACTGCTAACGTTGGCAACTGGAGTAGTACTTTCAGAAGATTTTCCTTGTTGACAAGGAATAAAAACCTAAAAAAATATTTACATACAACAATAAGTAATAATCAGTAACAGCAACAATGACTACATTATATTAAGGCATTGTATAATGATTTTGTTTAATTTTACCTGAATAGCTGTTCCTATTAGTGGTAATGTTACTGTTTTTCCAGGTACAGGAGGAGGCCATTGATTAATGTCATGACAAGCAGCTTCTAAGCTCAGTTCTCCGTGATCAAAAAATTCAGGAGCTATGATGGCAATTACTTCACTAAATAATGTGATAAAGGGAAGCCTTGTTATAATAACTACACTCTAAAATAAAATCAAACAATGAAAATAAACATATTAAAAATTTAATAAATAACTTTTCTTTAGCAAACCTTTTGAAAATAATCTCTAGGCAAGTTTTTATCTTTAACTTGCCTAAAGAAAACAAAACCGTAAAAGTACGAAGAAGAAATTTGAAGTGTTGACAGGCAATTTTCATTATAGATTTGATGAGCAGCGGTCAATCCTTGATGATCAGGTAAAAAACTTGATCTAAACCTAAAGTGAAATTTTGTGTCACCCATACAGCCAGAATTGGAATCAGGAAAAGCCAAATAACAAATACTAGTTTTGTCTTGATCAGACATTGTTGTTTGTGATGGATATATCATCTGAAAAATTTTTTTAAATAATAGAAATTTTAAATTGGTATAATTAAAATTAATTTTTAAGATTAAGATTAAGTAACTTGTAAATTTTTTTTTGTTAAATTTAAAAAATTTCGATTGATAATTTAAATAAAATTAGAATAAAGATGACGAGTACAAATTTCTTCTAAAACATATAAATTATAATTCTTATCTTATTGTAATGCTTTAAAAACTGCACATTTCTTTGTACATCTTATCTCTTTGTTAGTTTCTATAATAAGACTGAAAAACTTTCAATATGTTTCGATATTTCTTTTTTTTTTAATAAAAATTATCAGAAATAATAAATTAATTATTTATTAATTATTTAAAAATTTATACAAATAAAACGATTCAAAAATTATGTTTTCAAGCAATTAAAAAAAAAAAGAGAAATTACAATTAAAAAAGTGAACATCCTTATGTTAATAACATAAGTATAATATCAATACAATGAATTTAACTATAAATTTAGTACAACTACAAAGTTAAATATTTCAAATGTAATGTGTTTAAAATATATGATGAATTTTATAATAAAAATATTTGAAATAAAAAATTAAATAATCACAGAAATCTAAACAATACTTACTTCTAAAGCTTGTCCTAACTCTAAATCGAATGTTACTACACAAATGCAATGAATCCAGGATTTGAAACGATCCCATGTTGTTTTAGTAGTATTAAAATTTTGACATTGATCACCCATGACTGAAAAATTTCATTAAGAATTAAATTTATGGCCTGTATTTTTTTGGCCAATTTATCACAAAAACATTTTTGAACGTTTTCAACTAGGACGTATGTTTAAGATTATTAATTTTGTTTTTTAAAATATGTTTATAAAAAGTGTATAAATTCCATTTATTCATGATTTAAAAAAAATAAAAAAAAAATTAAGGAATCACAATATATTTTACACGCAATTTGGTTAGTACAAATTAAAAATTTAAAATATCAGTTCAATCAACTAAATTGTCGTGGCAATAGAATGTTTTTATTCATAGAGAAAATTGCTGTTAGGAATACTGTACCGTTGTGATTGCCGTTGAAGCATTCAAAAATTAAATTTTACTAAAGAAATTTAACTTAGTATTATTAAAATATTGTTTTTAGGATTTTTAATCATCATCAAAAACTAAAGCACTTGAATATTAAAAAATGAAAAATAATTGGTGAGATACTTTTCTTTTTTATTTTAAAACTTAAAATACTCACTTAATTTGACAGTGTACTTTTTAACGCTTAAAGAATAATTTTTAAAAATTTTAAAATGGTGATTATGAAATTAATAGCATGCATACGTTTTTATTTAATATATACGTTTACATTTGCTTATTAATAAATAACTTTTTACAAACTACTAAAGTTTTAATTTGAAATGCATAATTCATAACTTAGATTTCCGTTTATTTGATAAATTTTTGGAAAAAGTGTGGCTCAAGATAACGAAATTTGTCTTATGTAAAAAGATAATTTTTTAAATTAAAATGTCTAATTTATTAATGACTGATTTTGCTTTTAATTCACTTTCAAAGATACTTCCATTTTTTCAAAATCATAATTGTAAGTTAAAGTAGTAGTTAAATAATTATATTTTTGTATTTAAAACTTTTTTCAAATGTAAGATTTCAAATGAATTCTTCTAAAGTCTAAATAATTATCTATTGTTAAATCGGTTATTATTATTTTGTTAAAGAAAAAAAACCAGTTTAGACAAAATAGCCCTGCTATGACATATACTTAAACTTTTTCAATCATAAATCATAAAATCATAATCGATTTATATTCATAAAATCCTTGTGTTACATAAAATTTTATTGATGTACAATATTACAATTAATTTTTCAATTATCTTTGTAAATTGTTTGTATTTGTGTAGCTTTGAGTAACTTCAAATAACTTAAGCTATTCAATCTGAATTAGATGTTGATGACATCAGTATCCCAAAACTATTAATGAAATATCTTTTTCAGTACATCACTCAAATTTATTTTAAACGATAATAAAATGTTCTTAAAATTATGTTTAAATAAAAATTTAAAAACCTTTATATTAAAATATAATTTTATTTTTCAGTTAGATCCTTAACTTTTAATATTAATTAAAATGGAATTACAAAAATGCTCGATAGTTTCCGTAATTAATCCTGGAAAATACATTATTTTAAACGAAGAAGAGGAACATTGCTCGAATATAAAATCATTGGAAAAATCACTTACAGCAGACTTAAGATGTGGATATTTTAATGAATTCGATTCTAATTTAAGTGCCAATCAGGTATTTTAAAATTAATTAATTAATAAATATTGATCAAGAATGTTTTTGTATTGAAAAAAAAAGTCAATATAAATAGACTTTTTATAAAAAAAATGCTTTTTAATTTTTAAAATTTTAAAATTACTGTTTACATTACATTATAATTTAATAAGCTAAAGTGTACAATAATTTTTTAAAATATAATTTGTCTTAAAAAAAAAGCAAATTAATAAAAAAGTTTGAATTTTTTTTTTGCCACCTTAAATTTTAATAAGTTTTAGCATAAATTTCTAATTAAATATATTTAATATTTTAGTGGGTAGCGGTAAAAGTTGATGAAACCAATACCGGTTACAAAAGAGGAAGGATTTTAAATGAAATTAAAAAAGATAAATTATATGAAATTTTATTGGTGGACTATGGCGAAATCATTCACGTGGAAAAATCGGATTTCACTAATATTATAAGTAAAACTTATACAGATATAGAACCATTATCATTTACAATAACACTTTATGGATTGTTACCAGTCACAACTTTAACAATAAATGGAAACGTTAAAGAAAAGTACTTTTAATTTTTTCTAAACAATGTTTTTATTATTATTATTATTGTATTTTTTTTTACACAAGCAGCGTGATGCATTTGGAAAAGTTTTGTAGCTCTGTCTATTTCTAAAGTCTAATAATTTCTTCAACAATCTTGCTCATGATAATTTTTTTTTAAAAAACATATGATAAATCACGATGGGGCCTTAAAAGGTATTAATTATCTAGCCAAATATTATGTATATCAAACGTCCATTTTGATTCCTTGGAACATATATAAATTTGTTCTTTTAATTATTTATCAAGTTCGTCAATAGTTATTAAATTGAAACAAATCTAGAAAAATTTTAGGTTTATGAGAAAAAGTTTTCTTGTGTTTTTTTCTTTAGAGAAGATTTCAAATGATTGTTTTTATTAATATTATCATAAAAATAATGGATTACTTTTAGAGTTTGTGAAAATTGGTCGGAAAAATCAAAAAATTTCATAAAAAACTTAATAAAAAAAAATTTCAAGATATTGTTTAAAACTATTCTTGTGAAAGACAAAATGGTGTACGGTGAGATTATAATAAATGAACATTATTCATTAAGAAAATTACTATTGTTTGAAAAGTATTGTGTTTATTCGCCAAATTATTTTTTAAAAAAAGGTAAATATAATAATAAATTTAAAAATTATAATAGCAAATATGATTCAAAACTTTCATTTATTGATTAATAATTTTTTAGAATTTTCTCTACTTTCATTCAGTGGTACAAAAAGTATAAGACAAGGAAAACAAGAACAAGTTGAAGAAAATTTACGTACGTTTCAGTCCAGTGATCAAAAAAATATAATATCGAAAGAATCGAGCAGTCATTTAAAAAAAAATGAAAACATTTTAAATTTTCAAATGATGAAAACTTAAATCGAAGGAAAATGTAAAAGTAGAAGAAGTTTTGCCTAATAGAAATTTAATTGCAAAATTTTTGTCTTGTAGAAGAAATTCAACGTTACTCACCAACAGTAACAAAGGTAGATTTCTTTCTCGTAATTTTTTCTTCTTATTTTTTGATAGCCTGTGATTTTGATTATAAAATGATTATAAAAATTTCAGGAGAAAATACTAATTCAGAATCTACTTTTACAATCAATAAATTAATCGGCAACGATAAAATAAAAAAAAATGAAAATGATGGTGATGGAAATAATAAACATTTATTACAATTTCAAAATGAAAAGTTTCTGGAAGATGAAAGTAATAATTTATCAGTATTATCAAGTAGTATTGATTTAAAATGTGAAAAAAATACAAATATCATTAATAATGATGATACTTTTAACGATAAATATTCAGAAAAAAATAATTTCGATAATCCTAATCTAGATGAAATTTTTTTAATAAGAAATCCTATGATTCGGTATGATTGAAATATGCATTCAATTAATAATAGTTTGTAACTAAATTTGATATTATTATCTAATTACATAACTTCTGAATCAAAAAAAAAGAAAAACAGGCACGTAAATATTTATTATTAATTAATTAATAATTATTTTTATCGTTTTTAGTTTACAATCCGATGCATCAGTGGCTTTGAAAACAAAAACAAATCAATCAAATAAAGAAGAATCGCTTAAAATTTTACCTTATTATGAAAATAATTTTAATTATTTTCGTCCCTTTGTTTTATTCAAAGATTTTGTTTTTGAACCGAAGACAAAATTTAAAGATTTAAATATACGTAATGAAATATTAACCGTATGTAATTTTACTCCGAATTATTTAATTGATTAGCTTATAATTATTTTTCTAAAGTTAATTTTTTTCTTTTATATAACAAATTAGAATTTGATGAATTGTGGAAGATTTGAAAATCTCAGTCCTCTACAGCAATGGGCCATTCCTGCTATGAGTTTTCAACAAAATGTTTTAATTCTGGGAAGTTCAAAAACTGGTAAAACATTAGGATACGTAATATCAGTTATTGATGTAGTGAAAAAAAAATGCGCCGAAGAGGTAGAGTGGTGCTTGTACTTTCGAAAGGAAATTTTATCAAATTCCTCATATTTTATAAATCAATTTCGTTGTAGGAATCTTTTGGAAATGGTCCTATTGCAGTTATTATTTGTTCGAGTTCTAGAGTTTGCGAATTCGTATATTCAATTTTCAACGCCCTTCTTGGGAAATTTAATAAAAATCCTTCTACGAATAATTTTAATATATCCATCGTGATGGCTTACGGCGGTGGAAACGAAATGGATGTTATGGTAAAAAAATTTTAAAAAATTACAACTTTTAACAAAAATTATTTCTTATATAAGTAAATGCAATGTAAATTTAAATATAAATATTCTATTGTTTTAGGTTAAATTGACAAACGGTTGCCATATTTTAATTTCAACTTCTTATTATATTGTAAGGCTTCTAGAATATTCTATCGTGACAAACTTTGAACGGTTAAAATGTTTAGTTTTGGACGAAATTGATATTATAAGCGAAAAACCATTCAAACAAAATGTAAGTTTTAAAGTAACTTGGGAAATAATAAATTTTTTTGAGAATGAAGATTGAAGAACTACGAACTAATATTATTTAATTTCAGGTACAATTAATCTTGGAAAAAGCTAAGCAAAGTACACAAAATCGTTACTGTCAAAAAATATTTTGCGGTGAAAAATGGACGGAGAATGTGGAAATTTTAGCGAAAAATTATCTTGAAAATTATTTTTTAGTCATTGGATCATATGCGGAAGCTGCAATTTACTCCAAATTGAGACCTAGTATTTATCTCGTTAAAGCTCAGCACAAACCTGAATTCGTAATGGGTGTGTTTTTAAAGTTTTTGTTTGCATTTACTACAAGTCGATGTTGATTTTTCTAAATTGACTCAACGACTCTTAATATTTTAATAATAACAACAATCCTTTATTCTTTCAGATAAAATTCGGGATGAATTAAAAAAAATTTTAATTTTGTGTGAAAGCACAGACGAAGCGCTAGACGTACATAATTATTTAAAAAATAAAAATATTAACTCGAGTGTAGCTCATGAAAAAATGCTCTCATGCCAAATAAGAGGTGATTTAAATTTTTTTAAATGTGCTGACATTTTATTTTAAATTACTTTAAATTAAAATTATTATTATTATTATCGTGTTTAGATATTTGCCACTCGTGGAAAATTTGCGACGGTCAATTTGTTATTGTGGCCACGGATGATGTCGTTAACGAGCTAAAAATCAATGATGTCGATATGCTTATTCATTACAGCTTAACGGTCAAATCGAAAACAAATTTTTTTTTTCGCTATTCAATTATTTTAAATAATAATTTATCTACAGCTAACAATCATCAGACTCTGGTTGTTTATGTTTTTTTATTTATTTTTCCTTAACTTCCTTTTTTTTTTTTGATGAACGTTTCATTCACAGAAATGTACGTTATTCTAGTTTTTATATATATTTTATAATATAAATATATTTTAGGAGGTTTCCAAAAAAGTAACAACATCGGATATAATTATTTTGGATGAAAATAATGGCCGCCAAATTCCACAAATAGTTGATTTCGTCGTTCGTTTAAATGGGAATGTGCCCGATGTTATTCGGGAAAAGTGTAAAGTAAGGTCCTCTTTCCAACAAAAAAATTGTACCTTAATAATTTTTATGAAAATTTAATTAATGTGATTTTCTTATCATCATTCTATAGGAAATCGAAAGAAAATTGGAAGTATCTAAGGAAGCTCGAATATGTGAAAAACTTTTGACTTTAGGAAAATGCATAAATATGAAAAGCTGTTGTAAACGTCATGCTTTGGTCAACGATATAGATTCTTCTAGTCAACTCCCTTCGAGTGGTTGGATAAATTTTTCTGTTTTAAAAGTACATAATCCCACAAGTTTCTCAATTGCAATTTCAGAACATTTGGATTTAAAGGGAAATAAAACGACAATAAATCACGATCCGCTGATAAATGAGAAATTAAATGATTATTTCCAATTAGATGAAAATAGGTTTTTATTATTTTTATATTATCATATTTAATTGATAATTAATTGAAAGAACTGATTTTTTTTACAAATTTTTTTTTTTCTTTCAGAAAAAGTCTCGGTTCTCCAAAAATCGGAGACATTTGCGCTATTAAATCATTCGTATTGAATAAAGAGGTTTTTTACAGGGCCGAAATAAGAGATTATATTAAAGTCAATAAACATAATCA
Source organism: Pediculus humanus corporis (assembly GCF_000006295.1). Taxonomy (NCBI): domain Eukaryota; kingdom Metazoa; phylum Arthropoda; class Insecta; order Psocodea; family Pediculidae; genus Pediculus; species Pediculus humanus. Next base: position 194,506 of record NW_002987064.1, on the reverse strand, counting down.
ACCATTGATAGTAAATGTTAGACTCTTGGACGAGGGAGATTACGTACAACTAACGGTATAGAGCAAATAAAAACTTGGAAAAAAAAATATTTGTCGTAGCAAAAAAAAAAAAAAAAAAATTTTATTTTCAGGCCAAAGAATTATTAGAGATACCTTATGAAATTGCTAAAATACCCTCCACGGCGATTGAAGTTAAAATTGTGGGGATTCAACCTTTAGGTTACGATCAGACCTGGAGCAAATTTGCTACAAATTACGCCAAAGGATTGTTAACTAAAAATTACGAAAAGGATTTATCGTGGCGCGGAAAAATAATCATAGCAATGAAGGATACTTTATTTTTAGACTGCGTTTTGCTGACGAGAGCTTTACATAATGTAAAAACAAATTCCGTTGATTTAATTTATCAAGAAAACCTTATTCAAAATGGTTACGCTGTTAAAAATGCCGAACATTTTTCTCGTTTAAAAAAACTTTGTATCGAAGGAGGGATTTCCGTTTTTACACCAAATGGTAAATCCTTAACCTTAAATTTTTGAGGTTTTTATTTTTGTGTCCTATTGCGAAATTTTTTTTTTTAGAAAATAAAAATGACTTGTTATCAAAGGAAAAATTTGATTGTTGCGAACCCGATTGGGCATTTCTTAGCGAAAACGTGGAAAAAGTTTGCTTTTTGTCGGGACATGATGCATCAACGTTTTTTTTACGTCTCGAAAAATTTTCGAAATTGTAAGTTTAGAATAATTGTTTACGATTAAATTAATATCAAAATGGTGTAAATATATATATTATTTCAATACTAGATTAGAAGATTTAGAAAAAGCTTGCGAGAAAGAAGCGGGGGAAAAAAATAAGAAAAATTTAGACAAAAATGATTTGTCACCCGGAATGTTTTGCCTTGCTAAATTCAACAACGAAAGGTAAATTTTATTATTATTATTATTATTATTATTATTTTTTTCTAATGAAATTTTTTTAACGTGATTTTTATTATTGCTTTCCATTTTTTTTTTTTTTTCAATTTAGATGGGTCAGAGGAAGAATAGATTCAAAAGAAAATGACTTTTACAATATTTATTTAATTGATCATGGAAAATTTTCAATCGTAAATAAATTTGACGTGACAACAATATCTTGTCATTTGATTCGTCAGTTACCGTGTCAAGTTCGTGATTGATTGATTGATTGATTGATTTATTAATAAATTTAATTTTTTTTAATTCGTTAAAAATAAACGTTTCCGATTTATTTATTTTCAGGCAATAGAATTTAATTTCATCGGAGTCAAAATTCACGAAAATAATAATTTAACGGAAATTTCACGGGAAATGGATAAATTTTTCGATAATGAAAATAATTTTATTTATTGTTACGGAATAGAAAAAAATTTAAAATCAAAAATAACCGGTGGAAAAAAATACGGTTGTAATTTATTGAATGGCATAAATGGGAAATCGTTAAACAAATATTTGATCGATATCAAAATGGGTTCGATGGTTGAATGCGAAAAAGAATTTCTTATTAATATCGAATCGAAAATTTTAAAGGGAAAAGACGACGAAAAAAATTTTTTCGAAAACGAAGAGGAGGAGGAAAAAAATAAAGAGTCGGAAAATTTAACGAGTGATTATTCAACGTGTGAAAACGAATCGAATTCGTTTTCTTCTTCTTTTTTATCCGACGAATTATTATTTGAAAACGAAAATGAAATTCAGTTTCTCAAAGAGGTGATTGTAATTTTTTTTTTTTGTGATTTAAAATTATTTAATTTGTGCGATGCGTTCATCGTTTTTATTTATTTTTAGTTTGCTACTAACGTTCTCGATATACCGATGGAAAAATTGGCGGACGAGTCTTTGAAAACAAATGAAAATGGGAAGGAAGAAAATATGGATTCGAAGGAAAGTCAAACGGAAAAAATAATTTTAGAAAGTCGTACGAAAAAACCGGAAGTAATGATTCGTGATAAAATATTGACTCCGCAAATACGATGGAGTCAAAATTCGTTTTCGATTAATATTAAAATATTAATTAATAATATTGAAAAATACAAATGCGATTGTTCCGTCACTAATTTTTTATTCAGGTTTTCACAATTTATTTATTTATTTATTTTTTTTGTAATTATCATAATCTAAGAAAGTAATTTATAAAATTCGATTAATCGTTACGAAGGTGCGAGGTCGATGGGAAATATTATGCCGTCGATATTAAATTTAACGGAGTCGTTAATCCGCAAACTACTAAAATCACGTTGAAAACATTTTACGCAAACATAAACATAAGAAAATTAAATTCGATGCTTTGGTCCAGACTTACAAGAGATGATGGAAAAAATCATTTTGTTTTAAGAGATTCCGAAGTTGAGGAAAAAAAAGATGATATAATATCATTGGCGATAGAATCAGGTGAGGAAGAAGAAAAAAAAAATGAAAATGAAAATGAAAATTCAGTCTTCGGATTCGATTTAACTTTTTAATAATTTTAAAAAAAAAAAATTTGTTTTCAAGCCAAAAAAAATATAGAAAGTGGAATATTGAAAGAAGGGATTCGATTGAAAACCATTGTTTCGTACACCGATTCAGATTCGTCTGATTTTGACGATGGTTTTATGGATTCGGGAGACGAATTCAACGTTTAAAATCAACCGCTTTCGTTCAATATAAAATGAATGATGGGTTTAATGGTTTTCATCTCATCACGGAATTATAAAAAAAAAATTGAGCTTCAATGAACGTTTACGAGAGTATTTAATGTAATTATTATTATTATTTTTTTAAATTAATTTTATTTACACACGCACAAAAAACAAAAAAAAAAATTTTCAATTTACTTTTTTTTCATTTGACACTCGTAAAATTTTTAATTCTCGACGAAAATTCTAACGGTGATCGCGATGATGTTTTCAAAGCTTTCAATTCTCTTTCGCGTGTTTCATTATCATTAACAAATTTCTTATTGTTATTATTATTATTATTAATAATACTAAAATTATTAGTAGCAGCAGTAGTAGCAGTATTATTATTATTATTATTAATTTTAACGATTAATCCAGGTAGTTTATATTCTGAATGTTTTTGTTTTGTTATATTTTTATAATCTGTTACATTGGAAATTCCCCTTTTTCTCGAGTTAAATTTTTCCGTTTCATTATTATAATTATTATTATTATTATTATTACTATTGTCTTTCGGATATTTTTCTGTCGAAAAATAATTAATTTCATTTTTTTTATCATTATCTTTATATTGATTGTTGGATGAAAAACCTAAGATAACATCAGATATGGGAACTTTAAGTGAGGAATCTGTTTTTTTGAATTTTTTATCCCGGTCATCATCATCATCATCATCATCATTGCCATCTTGATGATGTTTGATGATGTTGTTGTTGGAATGATCTAATTTTTGTACGACAACTTTCGGATAAGGAACTTTATGACCGTGAGGTTTAAATCTAATTACGGGACTCTCTTCGGAATATTTTTCTCCTTCTTGCTCTTCTTCTAATATGTGGTGTTCTAGTGCGTCAGCAAAGTGATGGTGATCGTGGTGAAAATAATATTCATCGTCATCGATGACGTGTTCATCGTCATCTTCCCAATAAATTGTTTCGTTAGGCGGTGGTTCGGAATACAGATAAGATATCGGCCAGTATATAGGAAAATCGTATTCGTCATCTCTGAAAAATTATTATTATTATTATTTTTAACTTTTTACTATAATAACAAAAATTTTAAAAAATTTATTAAATCAATTTGATGCATCCGGTTAAGTTAATGAATAATTTTATGGTTTTTATTTTATTTTTTTTTTTGTTTTTATTCAAATTGTTACTACAAATTTTACTACTTGATGTGAATGACTAATTAAGCAAATTTACTAATTGCGTTTTTTTTGTTTTGTTTTTTTTTTTAGTTTGGCTAAGCCGTAAAAACACAAAGACAGTTAAATATTACGGTTGAGTTAATTTTTATATTGGTCCGGTACGATATCCGTAATAATTAGAATTGAGTTAAACGATCCTAAATCTACTTTACCCAGAAATCCAAGGCCTCGTGTCTGAATGAGGTTCGAAGGAATGAGCAGGATGTGGAATATAACCCTGAGCCGGTTTGTTTTCAAACCGGTTATCGAACTCCGGGTAATATTGCTCACTGCAAGGTCTCCACTGCTGTGGCCCGGCTTCCCCTACGTAACACCTTTACATACGGATTTTTAATGAATGTTTTAATTGTATTGGTTAGTGTATACCTGTGTGTTTTTGAAAATGATTTATTTTACGTACCAAGGGTAGTTATAACCTCTTGAATAACCGCAAGCGTGTTTTGGTCTGCAGCAATAATCCCATTGGCTACAATAAATTAAATTATTCAATCAACATTCGTCGATTAAAAAAAAAAAGTGCGTCTCTCCATTGAAAAACTTACTCGGCGGTTCCTCCTTCAACTGGACACGACCAAAAACCTCCCAACGGATTCAACGTACATTCAGTACCTATTTTACACGGCCAACCACTTACCGTAAAATGTCTCCAGGTGTCACCCACGCTCCATAATTCTGAAACCGACAAAAAAAAAAAGAAAATTTGAAATTTCTAACGAGGTAAAAAAAAAAATTTTTTTATTTTTATTTTTAAATTTTATTTATTACCGTTCGGCTTGCCATGCGATAAACCGTTGAATTCAGGATAACCTTTTAACGGTGGTCCGGGTCCTATATACGAAGTACCAACATCTAATTCACAACCGTGACCGAAACTTCCTCTTTCGTAAATTTCATGATTTGGAGAAAATAAAAAATCTTCGAGAGAGAAAGCAGTTACGGGCCAATCGGATAGGAAACAATTTTCATTTGATTCACCAATAACTCTTGATCCGTGTCTAAAACTAAAAGTCCTACAGGTGAAATATCCAGAGTTTAAACAAGCTAATTCGCACTCCGATATTCCTTGAACCCATAGACTTTTTGCTATTTTATTAGTATCCATTTTTCGATTGCTGGCCACTTTGAGAAAGCATTCTGCAGGAATAAATCAAAAATTTTTAAAGGAGGTTGCAGTTTTAATCCGTTAATGCGTCACGTGAAAAAATTATAAATTTTACCCGCGCTACTGATTCTTTCAACATTCAAGCAGGAACTCATTTTAAAATAAACGTCGCAGCTTCTATCGGGAAAAAGATCTGATTCTAATGTTAAAGAACTAAAATCCGTTAATAGACAGTTGGGAGGCGCACCTCCACTTCCTGTGGAATATCTAAAGCTATATCCGGTGCATTTAAATGAAGAACTTGTGCACATAGCTTCGCATTCTAGAACCGAGGGTGCGTCAAACATTTTTTTAATTGATGTGGAATCCAATCTGTAACCTGGATGTGCTCTTTGGAAACAAACTGAAAATTGATAAATAATCGAACAAATTATTCAGTTGCTCATAATTTTTCTGATGTCATTGTTATGAAATCGTAAATACTTACCTTCATTTTCAATTACGTGAAAACCGTCGTTAAATTTTCGAGAAGAACCAAATACTCTGTGCGTCGAGTAATCGTTTGGTACATAGTAATTTGGCTGTAATTGAGTTTGAGGATAGTTACCATAAGAAGATGGAGGTCTGGATGGTAATTCTTGGGGTCTTGTTGAATATACATGTGGCCTGATTGTAGTATCCTTAATTGGAGGAGATAAATTGTTTGATTTTGAAGGCAAGGGTGGTGTTGAAGGTGAAGGCCGAGTGTAAATTGGTTGAGGTCCTAGTGTACTCTGTGGTGGTGAATTATTAGAAATCGTAGGGGAATATTGTGATGGCGTTGAAAAATTGTTCGGGTTTCTTAATGAATTTGATGGTGTTGAAGGAAAATTAAAAGATGCCGTGTTTTGTTCCTTGGGTGATAGGTTATGAATTTTAGGAGGTAAGTATTTAAAATTTTGGGTTGAAGTTTTATAATTGTTGGGATTTTTTTCACGATTTCGATCATTAACATCTGCATCTATAATTATATATGTTGGAACTTTACCAGAATTTCTTGAATCGTACCCGTTTCTTCTAAATCCACCAGTGATTTCTCCGTAGGTGCCAAACCCATTTCCATAATTACTAGAACTTCCTATTGAAACACCACCATAAACACCAAAATTTCGATTAGGACCTTCGAAATTATTAGGGCCATTTCCTGAACCGCCTGTTCCTCCGTAAATAACAGGACCTCCTCTGTAGTTAGTAAAACCTCCACCGTAACCACCAGAGCCTCCGTAGTTACCGGGCGTTCCATAAGGATTAGGGATTCCATACCTATTAGAATCTCCTGCATAATAGTTCGGATTCCTATTCGGATCACCTGAGTCTCCTCTGTAACCACCGAAACCTGGACCTCTGTTGTTACCACTGGGATCGCTTGGGTAATTATCTGAGGTTCCGCCTGGACCACCCGGTCCCCTTCGGTAACTATCAGGACCTCGATTTGGACTATCGGGTCCTCTTGGATAATTGTCTGGACCTCTTCTTGAACCTCCCGATCCTCCAGAGTAATTGTCAGGACTTCTGTAGGGGCCCGATCCTCCTGAATAATTATCCGGTCCTCTGTATGGACCCGACCCTCCTCTATAATTACCTGAATCACCGTTAGTGGCGCCAGGACTACCTGGATAATTATCGGGACCTCTGCTACCGCTTGATCCTCCTCCGTAACTGCCCGAACCTCGGTTAATGCCACCAGGCCCACTTGAGTAATTGTCCGGGCCTCCGTTTGGGCCACCTGATCCTCCTCGATAATTATTAGAACCACCTTGATAATTATCTGGACCTCTGTTTGAACCTGATCCTCCTGAGTAAATGTCAGGACCTCTGCTTGGGCCACCCGACCCTCCCCCATAACTACCTGGACCTGTGTTTGGCCCTCCTGGCCCTCCTGAATAATTATCTGGCCCTCTGTACGAGCCATCCGATCCTCCTCCATAATTGCCTGGACCTCTGTTGATGCCACCAGGACCGCCTGGGTAATTTTCTGGACCTCTGATCGGGCCACCCGATCCTCCATAACTGCCTGGATCCCTGTTAGTACCACCAGGACCACTTGGATAATTTCCTGGGCCTCTGATCGGGCCACCCGATCCTCCTGGATAATTTCCAGACCCGCCTTGATAATTATTTGCTCCTCCCCTTGGACCACTCGATCCGCCTCCATAATTATTGGGACCTCCATTAGAACTACTAGGGCCGCCTGGATAATAGTCGGGACCTCTGTTAAGGCCTCCCGGTCCTCCTGGATAATTATCAGGGCCTCTACCAGGACCACTTGATCCTCCTCCATAACTCGAACCTCGGTTAGTGTCACCGGGACCGCCTGAATAATTGTCAGGACCTCTGTTCGACCCTCCTGACCCTCCTGAATAATTATCTGGCCCTCTGTACGGGCCACCCGGTCCTCCTCCATAACTACCGGATCCTCCATTAGTGATACCAGGACCACTCGGGTAATTATTTTGTCCTCTACCTGGTCCGCTTAATCCTCCTTCATAACTACCGGGACCGCCACTAGTGCTCCCAGGACTTCCTCCATAATTAAAGGGACCTCTTCCGTAATTGCTCGGGCCTAAATTGTAACCTACAGAAATTCCTCCATAACCACCTGAACCATCTCCATATCCGTAAGGTCTGCCGTACGGTTTATCGGAATAGAAAAACTCGGGTTGGAAAGATGGTGTTGGTCCTCTAGAAGGATTATTCGAAACATAAAATCCGCTTCCATATCCGTGATCACCCCATGGACCGTAATTTGTTGTTCCAAAACCAGTGCTCCATGGTCCATATGAGTCACCACCATAATACGGTCCACCAAACACTCTTTGATGATTAGGTACTACTTCGTTTCTTCCTACAAATTTGAAAAAAAAAATAAATTATCATTTATTTACGAAAACAATTTAAAAGTTTTTTAAATAAATAAAATATTAACCTATATTATGATAAAGTAATCCACAATTAGGAGAATCGATACCATATAAACGTTCATAATAAGCAAATTCTGGATCGTAAACAAAATCTCCATATTGATCTAAATTTCCAACGGTAAAAGATGATAATTCGCATATTCCTCTTCCAACTCCTTCCAGATCCAACCTTTAAATTCGAAAAGAAAAAACCGTGTGTGTGAGTTGTTTTCGACATTAAAATTTTTACGTAACTTTGTCGAAAAAAAAAAAAATTACCTAATATTAAATCCTTGACAATCGAAACGTTTTTCAATAGAACATTGATGTTGACAAGCTTCTAAACTATTACAAGGAAGAGAATGACGTATAAACCTTTCGTGTAACCTTTTACCGGAAACGACACGACGATAGCAAGCTAAAACGTGTATGAAAAACAAATTCATTTGTCATAATTATTATTATTATTATTTTTTTTTCACATGAAATTTTTTTTTTAACATATACATATTTATTATTATTATTATTATATTTTTACGCATAGATCCGATAACAATGACTGGAAATTTTTTTTTTTTAAAAATGTCATAAAATTTTTATTGTTTAAAAAAAAAAAAATGCTAATAATAATAATAATAATTTCATAATAAAATGTTACCAAACTGTGGAGAAAAAAAGAATTGTTTTTTATTCGCATAAAAATTATCATTATTATTATTTAAAAATCTTTTGTTTATATTATCTCTTCTTCTTCTTTTCCAGAATCAAAATAATAATAATGATGAAAATGGAAACCTTGGAAACTTTTCTATTGGAAGAAGAAAGATTTTTAAGTTTTCGAAAATTGGAAAAACTTTAAAAAAAATTCCAGGAATGATTTTGAAAAGGGGATCGAATAACACACTAAAAACCTGGACACAGGATGTCGTGATAAAAACTGGAGAAAAATTCACGGATAGTAATGATGATAATAATAATAAGGTAAGTAACGTAATAATTATTTTAATTTTTTTTTTCGCGAGTTAATTCTTTTAATCACTTTTAATTATTATTATTAATAATTTTTGTTCGAGATGATGATAATAATAATAATAATAATAATAATAATAGTGATAAAAGAATAATCGTTAATTAATCGTCGTATTAATCGATATAGAAAAAAAAAAAAAAAAACAAACGAACGTGAAAATTTTTTTTTTTTAAACAAACGAACGTCTTACTCTGTTCTAAAATAACGACAGAAGTTCTTCCTTCGATTAATAAAACAACAGAAAAAACGATAAAAAAAAACATAAAAGAAAACATTTTTTTATAAACGAACGAAAAAGAATTTTCCAGAAAAGAAAAAGAAAAGAAAATAATTCACTTAACACATTTCACGTTTTAAAACAAAAAACACATTTTTTTTTTTTTTTTTTTGCAAAAACTACGGAAAATTCGCGTTTTTAATATTGATAATGATGATGAATTTAGCGTTAATTTCGATTTGACGACGTTCGAGTATCGACTGTTGATTTTTTATATTATAATAAAATTTTTATTCTCACTTTTTCACCTCGTCTTAAACGCATAACTGAATCGAATACAATTTTGTTACCTTGGATAAGATACAGTCTGTGATTGTTATGATGCTGTCTTCCTTTTTTTTTTTTACTACTACAATGCAGTTTTTTTTTTGTTTTTGTTTTGTTTTAAATGGACAATCAATTTATTTAATAAGCTAAGCATAAACCGAACGAGTAACTCTCTCTCTCTCTCTCTCTCTCTCTCTCTCTCTCTCTCTCTCTCTTCTACTTTAATAACAACACATAATGGTGGTAATTTATGTAAAAAAAAAAAGTAGGAAGTTGCAAATTCCTACCATTCATAGTTTTATTTTATTTTATTTTATTTTGTTCAAGGATTTTCGCGCGTTTTTTTTAATTTTAAATTTCTTGTTTGCATTCCGATTAATCAGAATCTTCTTCGAAATGAAAAAAAAAAAAAAAAAAAAAAAAACGACAGCAATAAACGGTTACTGATCCTTAGAGATGCTGTTTATAAACGTAAACACACACGCGCGTTAATATATAATTAATAACCGAACGCGAACGGACGTTTTTTTTTTATTTTTATTACGTAATAAATTAATAATTTTTTTTCGGTAATGACAAATGTCATCATTATCATCATCATAACCATAATCATAATAATCATCATCATTGAGTGTTGGCGGTTCTACTTCGGTTATTCTTTCGGTTAAGTAAACATTATTTATCCCTGACACGTTTTCCCGGTTTCGTTTCGGATTTTTTTTCTTTCCTTTTAATAAAATTAATAATAATAATAATAATGATAATTAATAAATAATTTTTTTTATTGTATCGATCCGTTCGCCGGGTGATAATTTTCCGGATGTGTGAGAGAGAGAGAGAGAGAGAAAAAAAAAATTTTTTTTTTACCTTCTTCGTATCCAATCGGTTTTCCGTGTATGCATTCGTGTGTTTTTTCATAAACGGAAAAATTCGGATCGAACCTTCTAGATATTTGTCTATCGGTCGTCAATTCGCATATCCTACTCGCATTTGCCAAAATCCTAAAATTTTATTTATGGATTATTAATTAAAAACATAAACAACAACAACAACAACAGCAGAAACGATAAAAAAAACTCAAACACTTTTTATTTTTTATAAATTTTTTCCCCCTACTTTCATTATTATTATTATTATTTTTACAAACGTAATAATAAAAGTAATAAAGGCGAGAGAGTGAGAGAGAGAGGGAGAGAGAGAGAGGAATAAATAAATAATAACTGTTTATTTGGGTTCCTTCTCCCCTCCTCCCTACGACAGCAATTAATTATTTAAATTATAAAAGATTATTATTATTATTATTATCGGGATTAAAAACGTATTAAGATTAAGGTTTTTAAGAAAGATGATTATTACGTAGGTTTAATTTTTACAAATGCCTCCTTAATCCTTTTTTTTTCTCCCTTCCTCCTCCCCCTCCCGCCTCATCCTCCTTTTTTACCCTTTTTATGAATTGTTTAGAGTTGTAACTACAATTTACGAAACGCCATTTTAAAAAAATTTTTTTTTTCTTTTACTCTCAATTCGAATCGGATTACAATTATTAAAAAAAAAAAATCTATTAAATTACTTTCGCCCTTCCCCCCTCCCCCCAATGATAGTTGATAGGGAAAAAAACAAAAAAAAAGTTTTCACAAACGAAAGATATAGAATCTCTATAAAAATTGTTTTTATTAAAAAGTCAATAAACTATAAAAGAATTTCGAAAGGCATTTTTTTTTTTTTTTGTGTACCTCCTTTAAGTACTCATTAAAAAAAAAGGAACCTGATATATATATAGAGAAACGTATTATTATTACCTAATAAAATAGTAATAAAAAATTTGCTAGAGGAAAATTTGAAATAAAAAAAAAAAAACAAAAAAAAAAAAAAATAGAAAATGATAGAGCATTATCATCATCATTATCATTATTATTGACGAGAACGACAAAAACAACAAAAACAAAAACGGAAGAAGCAGAAAAACAAGAAGAGAAAAAAAAATGACGATGATAATAATAATAAATATTAATAAAATATTGAAAAAATTCAAAATATTAAAAGAGGGAGGAAAGGAGTGCGGGGGGTAGGGTGTGTGGGGAAATCCGATGAAAATATCCGCATAACTCTTTTCTTTTCATTTTTCCTTTATGAAAAACTAATAATAATAATAATAATAATAATATTGGGAATGATTTTTTTTTGCATGCACTATAGGAGGGAAAAAAATTTTTACCTACCCGTAACCGAAAAATGTACATTTATATATTTTACATTGTTCTTCGCAACCTTTTATATTATTTTGTTCTACGATTCTTGTTACCGTGTGTGCAATCAATCTTTCGTTTGTCGATATCCTTAAAAAACAAACTGGAAACAAAACAAAAAAAAATGGAAAATTCTAGAAAGAAAATCTCCGGTTCGGTTTGAATTTTCCATCCACCCTCCCATCGTAGGGGGTACTACCTACAATTTTGTTGCGAAGAAATTTCCATCGTGTGATTAACATCGCTCGATGATGTTACCCTTAACAATGTTGTTGTTGTTGTTATTATTATTATCATAAAGAATAACATTTCACGATTTTTTTTTTATCAATGTTATTTTTATAATAATAATAATAATAATAATAGTAAAAAAAATTTAATACAATTTTTTAATTACTGGGTTGGTTATTCAATACAAAAGTTATGTAAAAAAAAAAAAAAAAAAAAAAGTTCGCACGCACTCGTGCTTGACGAAAAGACACGTTAATTGAATAATAATAATAATAATGATAATAATAATTCGATGATAAGAGAATAAATTTTTACAATAATGTTATCATTGTTCTTATGATGAATCACAAAAAAAATATTTATATTTATATATATATTGTAATTCTTATTAATAACTTAATAAAAACAAAACATATTCACTTTAAACAAACAAACAAACGCAACAACACAACATTTAAATCCGCACGCGGAAAATAAGAAAACGAAAAAAAAAAACACGCGGTTGTCTTGTTTGTAAGAAACCCCGTTTGTTTGGATTCGTCTTAGGTACTCGTGAAAATGAAGATGTTTGAATGTTGTCGACACGGGTGTACCCTCGTAAACGATGCCCGGAGGTCCGGTTTTTCTCTCATTATAATTGGCGAATTATTATTATTATTATTATTATTTTCTTTTTTTTTTTTTTTTTCGCTGTGAGAATTTTACTCAATGCGAAGAAGTTAAAAATTAATCTTGACCAAGGTCGTATAACAGGAATAACCTCGAGTAATTTGCGGTCCTTATCCTACCTACCTACCTACCTAACTATCCGGCCTCCCTACTTCCCCCTACTTCCTTAGAAGACCCCTCCCCCCCTCGTAAGAATTCCCCCCACGATGATACTCGACGTAAAGATTTGTCGTTTATTTTTACGATTTTATTTATAAATATATTATCATTCACTGTTATTATTAATTACTCGACTTTTTTTTTTTTTTAATGTTTTCTCACGTGACGTGACGTAGAAGAAGAAGAACTTTTTTTTTTTATTGTAAATCGGAAAGGAGGGAACGGGGGGAGGGAGAGGGAAAGAGGGAGGGAGAAAAAAAGCACTTTAACTAAAAAAACAAACTCATTTTTTTTTTTTCGTTAATACAAAGTAATTTTTATTAACGTCATGAACGAATACTGTCATCATCATCATCATCATCATTATTATTATTATTATTGTTTAATAGTGAGATCGACCTTAGCTAATGATAATTGTTTAACTCAAAAGAATAAATTATTTTTAATCTCATTAAAAAAAAAAAAAAAAAAATTACCGCTTAATGAGATCGTTAAAAATAATTTTTTTTTATTACTTTTGTAGTGTGTGTGAGTGCGTGTGCATGTGCGCATGTGTGCGTGTGCGTGTGTCGGTACAAAATTTAAATTGTCATGCTAATAAAATCGTTTAATTTTTTTTTTTAAAAATGCTTTTACACCTGATTATTTTTTAATTAGCAAAAAAAAAACTTGTTAAATGATAATAATAATAAATATGTTTTGTCGGTCGATCAAAATAATAAAAATAGTGTAGGAGGAGAGAGAGAGACAGAGAGAGAGAGAGGAAGAAAAAAAATAAAGCGTAACGAGAGAGAGAGAGAGAGAGAGAATTTTAAATGGAACAAATTGCATAAAATTAGTATATTATAGACGAGGTGGAAAAAGAGGCTCGGGAGAAGGGTGAGGAGGAGAAGGGGAGGTGAGGGGGAGGGAAAAATATATATTTAAATTTAACCTGTTAATGTAACCGACCGTTAGCGGTGGTGGCAAAATAGTGTTTAATTATATTCGCGGATGTTTTTTTTATGTCTTAAATGAGTTTGTGTATATACGATCATTGATGTAGCAAGGTTTTTTTTTTTTTTTTATTTAACTTCTTCCTGCAATTTGTGCATGCGCACACGTACGCGCACACACACACTCGCACACACGCACTCGCACACACGTATAAAAAACATTTGACAAAGGAAAATCAAATTTTATACCGTTTGTTTTTCCAAGTCCTTGAAAAAAAAAAAAAAAAAATTAGGTTATGACCCGAGTCGGAAGGTATTTGAGGTTGAAGGTACCTTGATAAAAAGATAACGTTTGATAAAATGTTGGTACGAATGGAGGAGGCGTTACTATTTTCTGTTGGAATAAAAAAGGGATTTCATTTCCGGTTTTTCTTTTTATGAATCCTCTTTTTTTTTTTTTTTTTTTTTTTTAAAAAATGAGGGAAAGTAAAATTAAATTTAAATTTAAATTTTTTTTTTTTTACAAGTTTTGGTTCGTTGAATTGATGATGAATGATTTTGTTGTTGTTGTTGTTGTTGTTGCAGGGTGGGAAGCGAGGGAGGCAGGGGGTGGGAAGGAAAATTTCAATTTCTTTGATCAAACTTTATATATTTTTTGTAACGTTACGGATTATTTACGCTTCCTGGTTATGATAAATTATAAATCAGTGATTTTTTAAAAAATAATTAAAAAAATGATGATAATGATAAAAGTTTCGAAATGGTTTTTCTTTTTTTTCGGAAAAACTAAAAAATTTTCCGGGTCATTTAAAAAAAAAAAAAAAAAATTAAATCGATCGAATCACCTGCAACAATAATTTTTAATTTTTTCTTTTTCAGTTTGTAGCAATCAAGAATGATTTTTTTTTAAAAAACATATTGTGTTTGTTTCACGGTAGAAATAAATATAAAATAAAAATCGGCCATGATTATTATAATTACGTCATCATCATCATCATCATCGTGGTGGTGGTGGTAAAGAAAAAAAATTTTTTTTTTTGCGAATTGGGCATCGTAATAATGGTTAACATGGTTCCTGAGTCTCATCCAAGGATATTCTTATTTTACGTCATTTATTAAATAATCTCTCAGCCGAAACTTTATTAAGAATAATAATAATAATAATAATAATAATAATAATAATAATAATAATAATAATAATAATAATAATAATAATTCAGGTTTTAAAGTTTATTTACTATGAAATAAACAATCATTATTAATTTTTAAAAAACAAACGAAACTAAAAAAAAATTATGTTTTATCATAACGTTTAATTTTTAAATTATTAAAATGAAATGACGTTAATGCTTTTAGGGGGGGGGGAGGGGAAAAGGTACGAAAATTTATAGTTTCATTGTTTAACAATAAATAGTAAACATTAAATCATTTCCTTTTTTTTAAAAAAAAAAAAAAAAAAAAAAAAAACATTTAAACATTAAAAGGCATTAAAAACAAAAAACAATTTGACTTTTAAATATTCGCGAATAAAAATTAAAATTTTTTTTTTTAAACAATTATTTAACATATTTTATATAAATAAGTAACTTCCGGTTAAGGAATAGTTTGAGTAACGTTTGACGTAACAAATTTTATTATAAACGAAAACTACCCCGAGTAACAAAGAAAACAAAACCGGAAACTCACTTTGTAAATTAAACGAAAACTAAAACGTAAATTCGAATAAAAATATTAGGAAGACAACCGGACGACCATCTTGGAGATTTTTGTACCAGGAACGACAAAACAACCGGAAAAAAAAAAAAAATTTTTTTTTCCTTGTTTTGTTTTCTTTTTTTCTTTTCTATTTTCCTTTTTCTTCTTAGTTTCGTTACAAACGAAGAAGAATGTAAATTAAATGGGTGAATTAATGTTTTTATTTTTTTTAAACGGTTTTTACGTTAACAATTTGAATAATTGAGTAAAAGTGTTAAAATTTAAATATTTATCAACAAATAATAACAAAATGGAAAAGTTTTTTTTAAAAAAATAAAGCATAAAACAAAAAATTTTCATCAAATATGATTAAGAAAAACAAGAATCCGCCATATTTGATTTTTAATTTTCATTAGAAATTTAATATGAATGACGACAGTGCTGACATCTATTAAACAAATTATTAATTAATACATTTTCATCAACGGTTAAATTTGAATAGTTTTTCCAAAATAACAATAAGAAAAACTTTTTAATAATTATTTAAATAAATAAATATAAATAAAATGTTTAGTGTGTGTGGTGATAAATAGGGTTTAATTAAAAACGAAATAAAAATAATAATAATTATTATTAATAAATTATTTAAATAAATAAAACGGAAAAGTTGTTTTTTTGTCGGTTAAAATTGTATTTATGAAACGAACTTTTTTTTTTTACGTACCTACCGTTACTTAATCGAATATAATAATAATAATTTTTAGTATAATAAAATATTAAAATGATTTTACGAATAAAATAATAATAATAATAATAATGGATTCAAAAGAAAAGCCACAATTCTCAAAAAAAAAATAATAATGATAATTTTTTATTTTTAAAACTCCCTTTAGTAACATTTTAAAAAAAAATTTTTTTTTTCGTAAAACGATAAATTATAAAGAATAATATAAGTTGAATAAATAATAGAAGAACAAAAAAAAAAAGAGGAGGAGGAGGAAAGGAGAGGATGAAAGAAGAAAGAAAAAAAGAAACCTAAAAAGTTTTTTTTTTTTTTTGTAAATTCATGTAGGTCAAACATTAAAATTCATGGATAAATAATTTTCATTTGGATTTTCCAAACTCTAGAAAAAAAGGGAAAAGGTCGTAGAAATCCGACAGTAGAGTTTGAACACGCAATCAGAAATTTCTAAAAAAAAATAAAAAAAAAATTTTTTTTTTCCATAACGTATTCGTATATCCCACGGTTAATAACGTTTAAAGATAAATTTTTACGTTAGAAAAAAAAAAACAAACGGTTTTTTATTTATTTATTTATTTATTTGTGGTTTTTGTGAAATTTTTCATGTCGGAATAATTTTTTTTTTTTGACTGAAAATTAATATTAAAAAAAAACAAAAATAATAAAAACAACAGAATGTTTTGTTTGAAACTTTTGTGGATTCGTTCAAATATAATTATCATTATTATTTTTTTATTATGTTTTCTCGAAAGGAAAAACAATTATGTTAAATGTGCTAAAAATCCAAGGGATCCACCAATGGTTAACATACCTGGTCAGGGTGTCGTCACTGGAAAAGAAGTTGTCATATCCAGAGCAAAAGCATTTTTATATTTAGGAATTCCATATGCTCAACCTCCTATCGGTGATTTAAGGTAATTTTTAACCTAATAATAATAATAATAAATTTAAATAATAATAATAATATTTTGCAAAAAAAAAAATCGATATGGAAACGATGAGGAAAAGGTGAAGAATTTTAGTTTTTTTTTTTTTTTTATACTATTGTGAACGAGGAATAAATTTTTTTTTTTTGTTTCTGTTGGAAAATTTTCAGATTTGCTCCCCCGAAAACGGAATTACCATCTTGGACGGAAATAAAAAATGCAACGGAATTTTCACCGGCTTGTTTACAAAGTAAAACGCATTTTCAAGAACGGGACAGACTTTTTACTAATTTGATACCGGATATACAATACAGCGAAGATTGCCTTTATTTAAATTTATTTATACCTGATGGTAAGACATTTTATTTTATTTTAACAAAAAAAAAAAAAAAATTATTATAATGAACCGTTATTCGATAAAAAAAAATTCGTTTGGAAAATTTATATGTATGATATTTGCACGAACGAGTTAGAAATGAGGATGGGGGGGCTGTTAAATCGGGGATAACGACGATGATTATTATTACGAACGTGATGGGTGATGGTGGTGATGATGGTGATGATGATGATGATTACGATAACGGTGTTGGAAAAATAAGCAATAATTTTCCACAAAAAAAAAAAAAAAAAAGTGTTACGTATACATGTAAAAATGACTTTCGGTGAGGTCAAGAACACAAAAGAAAAACCTCCTACCGTTTATAAAGAATTTTATTTTTTGCCCTTGAGTTCACAATCAATAAGAGACCTTAAAAGAAAAAAAAAAAATTTTTTGTTTGAAATTATACACATTTCGCCGAATAATTTTCTTCTTATTTTTTTTTTCGGTTATTTTCAAATATATACTGTTATCAAGGTTATGAAATAAAATAGAAATTTCTAGAAAGAGGGATGTTTTGTTTTCGATACATAAATTTGATTCGAAATTATAAATCACATACGAATTCAAAAAGTTTTTTTTTTTTTTTTTGTTTCTATTTATTTTATATATAATTTTATAAGATTTGATGATGGAAGGATGGCGTTAAAAAACCTTTTTCGTGATTTTAAGTAATTAACAACCTTAAGGTTGGAAAATTAAAGTTTTTACACAGCGTTTGTAAAAAACATGTTTATATTAACATTTATTGGACTTTAAATAAAATTCATGACTTAAATAAACGTGATTAAATAAAAAAATAATAATAATTTTAATTTTAGGTTATAAATTAAAAATTATTATTATTACTATTACCGCCTCCGCCGTCGCCTCGTAATCATCATCATCATCATCGTTATTATTAATAATATTATTATTTATCGATAATTTTTTTTATTTTACTACATTTAAAAAAATTTTTTTTTAGGATAAAAAGGTTTTGTTATAAATTCCGACAACATAAAATAAAAATAAAAAGGTCATGGCTAAAAATTTTGTTCATTATTATTATTATTATTATTTTAAATAAAAAATAAATAAAAATAATAATAATAATAATAATAATAATTCGTTGAATTTATTGAGCCAACCACGCAAGGTAAAAAGTTTTAAACACGCATACATTTTTTGTACGTATAAAGTTTTTTTTTTTTGTAACGTTAAAAAAAAAAAAATAATAATAATAATAATATTGGATGTAATAATATACATACGTATAAAAAAAATAAAGAGAGAGAAAGAGAAAGAGGGAGTGAGTGAGAGAGAGAGAGAGATATGGGATATTAAAAGTTAAATATTTCAAAAATTGTTATTGAAATTTTTCGATAATCGATGATTTATTTATTTATTTACTTTTTTTTTTTTTTTAATCTGATATATACGGAATATCAGTTTTTTTTTTTTTAATAAATTTAAATAAATAAATAAAACTTTTATCCCGACCTTTTTTTTTTTTATAAAAAAAATTTTCTTCATCCCGTTTTTTAAACAAAAAAGAAAAAAAATAAGGAATTTGTTTAACAAAAAGCATAATAAGAAAATTACAGGCGTTTGTTTATTTTTTTTTTTTTTTTGCAGGAGCCAAACCTAGCGATGGTTGGCCGGTCATGCTGTGGTTTCATCCCGGTAATTTGAGCAACGGAGCTTCAATATTTTGGGATGGTTCTATATTCGCCATACGTCAAAAAGTAATTTTTTTCCTCTATTTGTTAATTATTTTAAATATTAATTAATAAAATTTTGGGTTTTTTTTTTTTGGCAAATCGTTGTTATTAATCAAATTATGATGTTTAAAAAAAAACCAATTTAAAAATGATTTTTAATATTTTTTTTTACGCTCTAATGATTTTTTTTTTAGATTTTACGTAGTCAATACGTAAATTTAAAACCCATAATTAATAAACAACAAAAACAACAACAAAACACTAATTACATAATGTTTTATTAATTAATTTTTGCTCGAATTATTTTTTTAAATAAAATTGTATATGTTAACGTAACTTTTTAATACTTTTACACATAATAAATGTATCGCGTTTATTTTTTTTTTTACACCTGAAGGAAATTATATCGTTCGTCGTAGTTTTACAAAACAAACAAACAAAAAAAATCAAACGGGGGAAAAAATATATATAAAGAGAGGGGGAGAGAGAGAGAGAGAGAGAGAGAGAGAGATAGCCGGAGGTAACAATTTCTCTTGATTACGACGGGAAAAAAAAAAAATATATACTTTTTTTTTCAATCGGGAGTTATTGTTTGATTATCGATCTACTACTACGTTAAAAAATTAATTTGACTAATTGAATAAGTGATGGTTGAATATTAAATAAAATTTTTTAATTAAAAAAAAAAATTTTTTTTTTTATTATTATTTTCAGTTCGGAAAATAAATTTTACGAGAAAACATGTCGAGGTTGTGATATTAATTTAATTATAACTGTCATTATAGGTAATAGTGGTGACAGCGTCTTATCGTCTTAACGTGTTTGGATTTTTCACAACAAATGATAACGTGGCTCCAGGTAATTTAGGACTTTTAGATCAGGTTGCAGTTTTAGATTGGATTATGAATAAAATATCCGCATTCGGTGGATCGTCGTCGAACGTCGTTCTCTGCGGTCACGGAGCCGGAGGTATGAGCGTGGGTCTTCACATGGTATCACCATTATCAAGGGGAAAATTTCATAAAGCCATTGCCATGAGTTCCAAGGGAATAATAACAAAATCCGTTAAATCCCGTGAAATAATGGAATCGTATAAATACGAATTGGCGGAAATATTTGCATGCGCAACGAAAAGTCCACTTTTGGTATCGTGTTTGAGAAGATTACCAGGAGAATACATATTGGAACACGCATCTAATTTATTAGATTTATTCGGACCCGTCATTGATGTCGATTATGCAAATAATTCAAAATCTTTCCTTCCGGACGATCCGGAAAATCTATTGAAAAATGGAGAATTCGTTAATGTTCCATTGCTTTTGGGGTACTCGCAAATGGAAGATGCGTTGAATTTACTTCAATCCAATGAAAATTTAGATTACGGTTTGTCATGGGACGATTTGAACATGTTCGTTTCGGAAACTGTGGAAAATGACATTGAATACAATAACGTGAACGATTCTTGCATTGAAGAATTAGCATCGTTGCATTTGAAAGACACGGTTATGTTTTACTACACTCCCAGACCTCTGTCCAACGATTTGACATTATTAAGAGATAAATACATAAGTCTATTAACGGAAAAATTTTACGGTTCGGGTACTTATTTCCTCGCATCTATGGTATCTCAGACGAGAAAATCAGATGTTTACGTTTATAGGTTCGATTATAAAATCAAAACGGATAATGCGGTAACACTACCGAAGGGAGCTAATAGGTTACCCAATTGGATAACGGCTCCCCATCAATTCGATCTTCCTTTCATATGGGGAATGCCATATTGGAATCAAATAAAATCCGGCGTCACTTGGAACAGCGCTGATAAAAAAATGTCCGACGTTATGTTAACGCTTTGGGGTAATTTTGTCAAATACGGTAATCCGACACATTCGAATATTAATTTAAAATGGGATGTTTTTCAAGACAATATATCGACGATAATGATATTAGATAGGAATTCAAATGTGAGTGACGTAAATATATTCGATTATAAGGCGTTCGAATTTTGGAATAATTATTATCCGAAAGTATGGAATATATTACTTCAAGGATGTAACATGACGAGTAATGGAATTTCATCACGTGATTTTTTCCCATCAAAATTTAATTATCATTATTATTTTTTATTTATTTATCATAT
This sequence comes from Pediculus humanus corporis, assembly GCF_000006295.1. Lineage (NCBI taxonomy): Eukaryota > Metazoa > Arthropoda > Insecta > Psocodea > Pediculidae > Pediculus > Pediculus humanus. Next base: position 173,179 of record NW_002987064.1, on the reverse strand, counting down.
TTTTTTTTTGATTAATTAATTTTTTTTTTTTTGTTTTTGCTTTTAAAATTTTGTATAAAAAAAAAAAATTAAAATTTAATTTCAAAATAATAATAAAAAAATATTACGATGTAATTTTATTATTATTATTATTAACAAGATTATTATTTATATAATAATAAATATATATTAATATTTTTAAATAATATTAAAAGACGAAAAAAATTTTTTTTTATCGATAATAAAGTAATAATAATAATTTCCTTTATTTTAAAAATATTTAAAAAAAAAAAACGATTTTTAAATTATTAAAACGTTTTTTTTTTTTTTAAATTGGCGACAAAATTTAAAAACGTTTTTATTATTGTCGCGAGAGATCATGCGCGTCAATAATGTTTCCATTTTCCGCCGACAGATGTCTTCGTTTGGAAAATAAACGTTAAACGCTTTGATTCAGTTACGTGAACGCCCTCGTTAAGTGATCGTTATTTTATTTAAACGTTCGCGACGTTCGATTTCATTTTATTCAAAAAACAAAAACCATTTTCTTTTTCTTTTTTTATTTTTTTTTTTGTGGATAATCGTTGCGTTTAGTATTATAACGGAAATACGACATCGTGTTGTTGAGTGTATAACAAAAAGTAAAAGTACCAACAACACAAAAAAAAAAACAAAATGTCGACGGATATTTTACGTTACGCGACATTTTTTCAATTTTTCTTTTTATTTTATTTGAAATATAATTAATTTAAATTATATTTTTTAATGTAATTAGTGAAGTGAATAAATAATAAGTTTTTTTTGTGATTTCTTTTTTTTTTTTTGTTTTTTTAAATAATAATTTTAAGTTTTTTTCTTTAATAAATAAATAATTAAGAGAAAAACTTTATTATGTGACCGGTGTCGTCGTTGTCGTAGTAATAATAATAATAATAACCAAATAGTTAGTTTTTTTGTGTCGGAATCATGTTGTGGTTTAGATTAGTTATGTTTTTTTTGACAATATCAAAAGCTTTTTTAAGAGCTGCCACGTGTATGCAGTTACCAAACATACATTGGAATTCAACAAATCCTATGTAAGCACACAAATCATTATTATTATCATTATTATTATTATGGTTTTTTTTTTTTGTATGGGAAAAACATCATTGTGTTATTATGTTATGAAAAATCCATTCACGAAAAGTTTTTAAACTTTCCCGCGCGTTCGTTTTCGATTATTCTAAAACCGCTTTTATTATTATTATTCTTACAATAAAGTATTTTTAAACTCTCTCTCTCTCTCTCTCTCTCTCTTGTAGTCATATTTTTAAAAAAAAAAATTAATGAGCGGTTGTTATTCTCCCCCTCCTCCTCCTTCTTCTTCTTCCTCCGTATAATAATTATTATGGCAATATTTAATAAAATTAAGAGCCTTTTTTCTCTCTCTCTCTCTCCTCTCTCTCTGATCATTTAATTACTTACTCTTCTTTAATGGCGGATCCTCTCACTCGTCGACGATGGATCCACCACCGCCGACGCCACCGCCACTGCCGCTTTCAAGAGGTTTTTAACTAAATTAAATATTGTATACATATATATATATATATAACGCATTGTTGGATATTTATGTATGTACTTCTTTCAAAAAAAAAAAAAAACCGTTTTTTTTTTTGCAAATGGCGGCCGCTTTTTTATTTTTTATTTTTTATTTTCAAGTATTTATAATTTATTGAAATAACGAACTGTTAAAAAAAAATTTTTTTTTTTTTTTTTTTTTCTGGTTTAATGAATGATGGAAAATTTAATTAAGCCATTTATGGTCATTTGTGTGTGGTGAAGTTTTTTTAAATTGTCCCCCCTCTTCCTCTCCCCGCGCTTTCGTCATACTCCCCAACGTTTTAAACAATTATTCGTTCGAGTGATTATTATTATTTTTTAAAAAATATTAAAAAAAAAAAATAATGATAATGGAAAGGAGTGAGTGGGTGAGTGTGTGCGTGTGACGTATTCGAATGTTTGTTAAGTTGCCTTTCGAAAACAAACGAACAAACAAACAATTTAAAAAAAAAAAGAAGAAATTATTATTATTATTTTCATACCTGTTTAAATTATTCGATTCGTAATCGATAAATCATCAAAGGTTAAATCGAACAAACAAACAAACAATTTTTTTTTTGGTTTAATACCATTAATAAATCGCTGTTGTTGTTGTCCTTGTTGTCGTCTCTCTCTCTCTCTCTCTCTCTCTCTCTCTTTCTCTCTTTTGTAAGTGAAAAATGTAATCATTGTGTTTTTTTGTTTGTTGATAAGTTAAATGCCGTAGATAGATATGACATGCCTATAAAAAAAAGTTTTTTTTTTCGTTTTTAATCTTTATTTAATTAATAATAAGATTATATATATTTTTTTTCAAACCGTTTTTACCGTTGGTTGTTTTTGTAGGAAACAAGAAAAACAAAGTTTTCAAATAATTCATTTAATTTCTTATTTGGGGAAAAGGGGAAGGGGGAATGAAAAGGTTCAAAACTTCCCTTTTTATTTTATTTTATTTTTTTTTCCAAAATTTTTACACTAAGAAATCCAAAAAAAAAGGAAAAAAAAGTTGCGGCTTAGGTGAACCGCCACCACCACCACCTCTTCCTCCCACCCCCGCCATCGCCACTGCCACCCTCATCCCCACCTTTATTCCTCTCATATTTAATTATCAAATAACCCACCCAACCCTTGTTTTACGTTGCAAATCGATTTTACCATTTCACCCCCATCATATTTTATTTTCAATCCCTAATTCAAGTTAAATTTTCCTTTCTCCTTTACTACCACTCTCCTAACCTATCGCCCCTTAACTACCACCGTCATAATCATAATAATAATAAATTACAAGGTCTCAGATGGCCGATGATTTAAAGAACGGAACCGAATAAAAAAAAAAAAACAAGAGAAAAAAAAAGTGGTTTATTTTTTTTTTTAATCTTTGAGTTTCGTTCGTGTGTGCGTGTGTGAGTGCGTGTGCGTGTTGAGAGAAAGACACGCGTACGAGAAGCAATAAAAAATTAAAAAAAAAAAAAAAAGAAAGAATAATTAGACTTTGTTGTTGATAATGAAATAATACAATAATAATAATAATAACTAAAAGGGGAGAGAATTTAAAAAACTGAACAAAAAAAAAAATAAGGAAGAATCGTTAAACAGTTCATTTTACCAAAAAAAAAAAAAGACAGAAAAAGGGATTTGAAATCCCTCTCTCTCTCTCTCTTTAGATCTCTTTCGGTCTTAATTCTATTTATTTATGATTGAATAAAATGGTAGAGAATGGAGAGAGAGAGAGAGCCTTAATGATAATAAATTAAATACTTTATGCAACAACAATTGAACAACCGCCACCACCACCACCTCTATCACCTCCACCATCGCCGTAATTTAATAAGGGTTTTTATTGTCATGTCGAAAATCCTTCTGCTAAAATTCGTTTAGAATCTCCTTTAAAAAAAAAAAAATGAGGTGAAAATTATTATTATTATTATTATTATTCGTTTTCTCTTTTATTTGTTTTTCGTGCGTGTGTGTGTGTGTGTTGAAAATTATCATTTGATTCTTTTTTTTTGGGGGGAAAAGGGTGGAGGGGGTTGGTTTTTTTTTTTTTTCTAAAACATTTTCGATAAAATCTGTAATGGTAACTTTCTTTTTTATTTACGTTTGACATTTTTTTTTTTTTTTTTTACAAGAAAAAATAAAATTTTAGCCCGGGAAAAAACAAAAAAGTTTTTTAAAACGATTCGGTTTTATCGCGGCCTTAAGTATTTAAATCGCTTTTTTTTGGGTGGAGGAGGGGAGGGAGGGGAGGGGGAGGGCGAAAAAAGAAAAAATTATTACTAGAACATGAAATGAAAGTTATATAAAGTTTCAACATGGTTTCTGTCAATTACAAAATAAAGAAGAAGAAGAAAAAGAAAAAAAAATGAGAAGATAGATAGAAAGAAAGAAAGAAAGAATGATTCAGATTTCTTTCCCCCTTTTTTTTTTTAAAGTTCCCTCCTATTTTTTTTGTCGTCGTCGTATTATTATTATTATTATTATCATTATTATATCTTCCCTGTTATAAATAGAAAATCCTAATCCTCGATGATATTATATATATATATATATATATATATATATATATATATATATATATATATATATATATATATATATTTTTATTGGAAATTTTAGGGTTTATAATAAAATAAAAATTTCACATCGGTATCGGTTTCCTTTTGTTAACTTTCGACAATTTTCTCTTTTATTTTTTTTTTTTGTAAGAAATTTGTCGCACGTTTTTTTCTTTTTTTCGGGGGGTGGGAAAGGGTTTCAATTTTAATGATTGATTAAATCTTTATTTCGATAGTTTTCTTGTCGTATCGAAAGGAAAACAATTTTTTCTTTTCAATTATTATGGTTTCAAGTAAAAAAATGGTAGAAATAAAAAGTTTTAGAAAAATACGCAATAATAATAATGATGATAATAATTTTTAAATTTTTCGGGGGGTTATTCATCCCTTATTCCTTTTATTACTATCACCATCGTCGTGTTCGACGCCACCACTGACGCCATCATTCATCCCTCATTATTATTATTATTAAAGTCGAAAGATGTATAGTTTTTTTTATTTTCCTTTCCTTTTCTTCCCTCCTCTCCCTCTCCCCTCCTCCGGGTCAGGTGAAAATTTTCCCGAAAAGTTTTTTTTTTTTTTTTTAAAAACTCTTTTCTTTGATCGTGATTTTAACCAATTATAATTTTCGATTTTATCACTGATTAATGGCTAAGAAACGGTGTTAATTTTTTTTTTTTTTTTTAGATTTTAGATATTTTCGCGATATCTCGGATCCCCCTTAACAACTCGTAAAAATTATTATTATTATTATTATTATTTTTTTTTTTTTAAATTACGGCGCTGTACTTTTTTTTTTTTTTTTAATTTTCCCTTTTCCTTCCCTTCCCTTCCCTTTTCCCTTTCCCACCATTTTATTTTTTTTAATACGTTTTTCGTTGGGAATTAAAATTAAAATTAAAATAATAATGATGATAATAATAATAAATAAATTCATTAAAAAAAAAAAAAAACATGAAAGTTTTAATAATAATTTTATTTTATTTTTTTATTTTTTATTTTAACCGTCGTTTTATCGTTATTAATTCGGATGTGCGTGTGCGTGTGCGTGTGAATGCGTGGGTTAAAATCATTTTTAACATTTTTTTACCCCCCCCCCCAAAAAAAAAAAGAAAGGGAAAAAAATTTTTTTTTCAGTATTTAAAATTCGTTTGTTTGGTTTATTTATTCGATTGATTTGTTTTTTTAACGCAAGATGTCGCATCAATCATTGTGACGTCATTTAAAAAAAAAATAATTTTTGTTTTCTAAAGTTGGTAGTTTTTTTTTTTGCTTTTTCGGGGGTTAAAAACAAACAGTTTTAACGATTAAATTTTGATTTAAAAAAAAAAAAAAAAAAGATTAACGTTGAAAATTTGGGGGAGTGGTGGAGGAAGGGGGAAGGGTTATACGAAATGTGTCAAAATTTAAAAAATAATTCGTGGAAACGGGGGAAAAAAACTCTCGGGGTAAAGGGGAGGGAGAAAGGTGGAAAAAGGGCAAAATTCAAAATGGAGATAAATAAATATTTTTTTTTTGTGTGACATTTTGGTAGAGAAATGAATGAATTATAATTAATTACGTTGAACACGATTTAGCACTATTGAAAATGGAATTATTAATTAGGTCAGAAAATTTTAACGGGTTTTCCCGTCATTTTGAAACGGGAAAAAGTAAAGGATTAAAAATGTTGAGTTTGAGTGTGACTTTAAATGTTTAATTTTTAATAATTTTTATTCCCCCCCGTAGAACGTAGATCGACGACAAACAACAAACATGTTTTAATTTTGATACCGACAACAACAACAACAACAAAAATTATTTTCCGGTTTTTTGAATTATAAACCACTTCCTTCCTCTAAAAAAAAAAAAAAAAAAAAAAATAATCTTATCATGTTTTAAGTAGTATTATTTTTACTATGTCTCTCTAGTTCCACGTTCAATATGGTAGGAAAGGGATTTTATTTTGTTTTTTATGGATGAATAATTCAAAACTTTTTTGTAGACAAACAAAAAAAAAAAAGCCAAAGAATTTTTTAAGATTAGTTTTTCCTTTTGGGGGTAAAAAAAAAAAAAAATTTTTTTTTGGCATTTTTTTTTTAAGAATAAAAATTAAAAGTGAAAACTTTATGAAATAAAAATAAACCGTGTTTTGTTTTGTCGTGTCAATAGGCAAAAAAAAAAAAAATCCCGCGATTTTTATTTACGATTGTTTATATAATTATTAAACGTACCGGAAATAAAAATTTATGCGAATAAAACGCAAAAAAAAATTAATTAAGACGCAAAAAAAAAAAAATTTCCTTGGATGTGTAAAATATTGTGTTTAATTATAAGTTAACGACAAAATACGATACCCTATCCCAAAAAAAAAAAAAAAAGGAAAAAAGGAAGGAAAAAAAAGGAAAAAGTTAAAAATTTTATAGGAAGCCATTTTTCAATTAAATCGCTTCACAAAAAAAAAAATTGAATCATAAAAAAAAAGTAAAAATGAGGGAAAATTTTGAGTTTTTTTTTTTTTTTTTCTGTTGCTGCTTAACACGGTATTTATCGATCTTTTTGTATGTGGGTATGGGGGGTAGGGGGTTGAGAGAAGGGGAGGGAGGTTTTTTTCCCCTCTTTTTTTCCTTTTTCCCCCTCTCTTTCTCTCTCTGGCACCCCATTCTCCTCATTCCTCGCGCTATGTCTCCCCAAATTCAAAAGTTTTAATATTTTATGAAATTTATTTCTCGTGGTAAAAGTTTCTATAGTAACAAACTTGGGTACCTAAAAAGTTCTTTCATTCAATAGAAAGCAGAAGAAAAAAAGGTGAGTGAGTCTCTCTCTTTCTCTTCTTACCTTTCTTTGTTTGACTTATTTATATTTATATATGAAAATCCTTTTTAAAAAAAATGTCCATTCAATTTTTATATACGATGGTGGTTGGTAGTGCGGGGTCGTGGTGGGAAATTTCCTGGAAATCCCACGTGGGGGGGGACGCTATACATTCCCACAACAAATTCCAATCAAAAGAATAGGCAAAAAAAAAAAAAAAAATTTTTTTTTCTTTGTTATATTATCGATTATTGATTATTTGATTGATTTTTTCCCCTTTTCCTTTTTTTCATTGTCGTAATAATTTTTAAATTTTTAATGATTTTTCCACCGCCATATTGAAAATAAAAAAAGAAGAAAAAATTTCGTGACACCGAAAAACTTTTTTTATTCCAAATCCAACTCTCTAAATTCATTTTAGTTTTACCGGGCATGTCAAAAAGATAAAAAAAAAAAAAAAAAAAGAAAAACGACGACGATAATAATAATAATAATAATAATGGCTACCGGAAATTTCTGTTTTGAAAATTTTTTAATCTCATAAGAGGGGAAATGTAGGAAAAACATCTGAGACACACACACACACATGGAAAAACACGAGGAAAAATTTTTGTTTTTCCTTCTTCTTTTTCCTTTCTTTCATTATCCAATGAATAAAATTAAAAAAATTATTATTATTATTATTATTATTATTATTATTATTATTATTAATTTCGTTTATTGTAAAAAAAAAAAAACTCGAATTCGTTAATAATATTAATAATGATTTATTCACGTGAAAAAGATTTTCAACTTTTTTTCCGGGATTTCGAGTTTAAAAAAAAAAAAATTGGTAACAATGGCCACCGCGATCGTAATTAAGGATAAAATGTTTTATCGATTTTATTTTTAGGTAATTACCTTCATTATTTTTCGATTAGGATTCAAAAACACACAAAAAAAAATGGTAGCAAACATCTTTATCCTTTTTTTTCCTTTTTTTTTCCTTTTTTTTCCCTTTTTTTTTTCATCGATTCGTTTAATTACTTACGGACCTGTACGGTGTTAAAAAAAAAAAAAATTAACAAAAAATATCGTTTTACTTATAAATTAAAATTCAATATGGCGACGAATGGGGTCATCAAAAATTTTCAAGCGGGGAATTGAAAAAAAAAGGATTTTTACATGTTTTTTTTTTTTTTTTTTTTTTTTTATTCACTATGAAAAAATAGTTTTTTTTTTTTTTAAATAAATTATTTTCGTACGAAAGGTCAAAAGGTCGCGTTTAATAAATATTTTTTATTATATTAAAAATTATTACGAAAAAAAGGGGAAAAAAATTTTTTAATTATGATTTCGATAATTAATTTTATTAATAAAATATAAATTATTTATTTATTTTGAAAGGTGATCATCATCATCATTATTATTATTATTGTTTTTTTTATTGGGAGGGGGAAGGAGGGAGGGAGGGAGGTTAGGAGGGTAGGGAAAGGAATAAAGGAAGAAAGGGATCCGATACCTGAGTGAAATTTATTATTTGTTTAAAAACAATGGGAAAAAATTTATCATCGAGGAAACATTTTGTATTATTATTATTATTACTATTATTAATATTATTTTGGAAGAGTTTAAAAAACAATGAATGAAATAATTAATTAATTAATTAATTTCGTTTCATAACATGAAAGAAAATTTTTTTTTTTTTTCTCCAAGTTAAAAATATCAGTTTACCTTTTTTTTTTTTTAAGAAAAAAAAAAAAGAAGCAGAAGGTTATAAAAAGAAGGAAGAAAAGAAAAGAAAAGAAAAACCTTTTGAATTATCCGAGAATAAATCTTTCTTGTAATTAGTTTTTTACGTTTTTTTTTATTTTTCTCCCGCCCCCCCGAAAAAAAAAGTAAAAAGAAAAACAATTAACAAAAAAAAAGGAAAATTTATGTGTAAGCAATGTTTTTTGTTTAGCTTTTTTTTGTGGGAGCAAATAATAATAATAATAATAATAGACGTGAAATAAAAATAAATTAGTTAATTTGTCGTAAACCATATTAAAAAAAAAAAAAAGAAAAGAAAGAAATAAAAAACGAAAAAGAAAAAATGCAAAGAATAAAATGAAGGATAGAGAGAATGGGGGGAGCGAGGAGGAGAGGGAAAGGAGAGAAAACGTAAAAAAGGCACGGATGAACACTTGAAAAAAAAGTTAGAGGAGGTTGAAGTTAGGGAAGTTATTTTCAAGCAAGTACTTGAGAGAAGAAGAAGACTAGAGAGAAAGAGAGAGATAGAGAGAGAGAGAACTTGCTGCTTTTGTTGGAAAGCACTTATATTCAAAGGATAGAGAAATAAGGGAAATCCTTAAAAAGTAGATAATAACCATGGAGGAAGGGAACATATATATATAAAAGTAAAAGAGAAAGGGAGAGGGAGAGAGGGGAGAGTGAGGGTGAGAGTGAGAGAGAGAGAGAGAGAGCAAGGATTCTGACTCTATTTGAGAAAAAAAAAAATTGAAGTGTTTGTCAAGAAAATAGAGAGAAAATAATCGACAACCTCTGCAACATTTACAGGGGGGGGGAGAAAATTTTTTTTTATTTTTTTTTCTCACGAATATAAAACGGAAATAATTCGACGTGTCCGACATTTTGGTTTTTTTTTTTTGTAGCAGAAGAAAATGATGAAAAAATATTGATTTTTCATTCGGAAAATAAATAATAAAAAAAAAAAATTTCCAATTAATAAAATTCTATTTAATTTATTAACCGTTCCTTTTTTTCTTTGCCCCCCTTCTCTCCCTTCGTGTTTTTGAAACGTAATTAATTATTCAATCGTTTAAAAAAAAAAAAAAATTTATTACCCATCCCCACCCTCTCCCCATCTCCCCCCCCGCCCACTTTTAATACATTTTTTCGTTTTTTATTTTACTTTAAGAGAGAAAAAAAAATTTTTTTTAAAACAACAACAACAGCGTAAAAATCAAAATATTAATAATAATATTAAAATGTAAAGAATTAAAAGGAACGAAAAAAAAGGAGAGAAAAAAAAGGAAAAAAGGAAAATATATAAATATATAAAAAAAAATCGATAAAAAAAAAAACGTTAAGCATTTATTTTCAGTGAAGCGTTAAAGGGACGATAGGGAAAAATCATGAGAATCATCTGATTGCCAAAGGAAATTTATTTTAAGCGTAAATAAAAGGAAAATATTTAATAATAATAATAATAATATGATGTTCATTCGATTCCTTTTTTATATATATATATATATGAGAGAGAGAGAGAGAAAAATATAAGTCTCATAATTTTGAGGTTTTCGATTCGAAAAATTTTTTTTTTCCATTTTCATTTTCGTTAAATATTATTTATTTTTAAAATCAAATAAACGCGAGATGGGGGAATGAAGGGGGAGGCGGGTGGAAAAAAAACGGAAAAGTAATTAACGTTTTTATAAATTTATTTATACGTATATATATATTTACGTTTGTGTTTGTGTTTGTATTTATACATATCTGGAAAATAAATTTTTTTTTGAGAAAAAGAAAAATGCGAGAAACCTTTGGCTCGAGGGACGAAATTGTAAATCTTTTTTTCTTTCCTTTTTTTCCTTTTTCTCCCTTTTACTTTTTTTACCTGACTTTTTCACTTTTTTCTTCTTCTTCTTCCACTACTTTGTCTTATGCCAAATGCAAAATGTCAAAATTTATATATTTCATACGAATTTAAAAAAAAAAAAAAAAATGCTTTCTAATTTTATTATTATTATTATTATTATTATTATTATTATTATTATTATTATTATTATTATTATTATTATTTTTATTTTTATCTCAATTTTTTCACCCTCTTCTACGCACAGTCAATCAATCAATCAATCAATCAATCGATCGATCGATCGATCAATCAATCATTCATTCATTCTTTAATCAATTTTCTTTTGCTTTCTCTCTCAAAAAAAATAATTCCATTACGTTCGATCAAATTATTACACGTAAACTTATTATTATTATTATTAGGCGATCGATTTTTTTATTTATCATCATCATCATCATTATTATTATAATTATATTTAATTAGTTTTCAATTTTTTTTTATTTTTAAAAATTCACATCACACGAAAACGTGTCGTCCGATTGATCGTTAATTATCGTTTCATATTAAAAAAAAAAAAAAAAAAACTTCTTGTAAAGTTAATGAAAAAAAAAAAAAGGAAAAACTTAATTTGCCAACGTCAAAAGCAGAAGAAAAATAACAAAAAAAATTTTCCTTTTTTCTTTTACCTTTTTTTTTTTTTTCTCTCTCTTTTGGGTCACCCATCGGGCGAAAACTCCCTCAAGGCATAGTAGTAGTAGTAGACGCCAACTTTCTTCCCTTGTTTATTTTCTATCCGAATAAAAAGGGAAGGGAAAAAAGGTTTTCCTTTAGTTTCCTTTCCCGAGGCCACTACTCTCCCTCTTCTTCCATACTACCACCACCGAAACGACGACCACCCTTAGTTCTTAGTCTTTGTTTACTTTGTACGTCATTTCCTGCTAATTGGTCACTTTATACTCTCTTATTCGGTACATTTGTGTTGATAAAGAAACGGAAACAACAACAACGAAAAAAAAAAAAATGATGATTTTTTAAAATGACGCCTTTTTTCTTACTTATCCCCCTTTTATCCCCTTTTATCCCCTTTTTCTTTTTTGTACTTTATCATCCATCTTTTTCTTACGATTCTCGCGCATGTAAAATTTTTATTATTTTCATAAGAAACTTTTGAAAAAAAATTGATTACACGTCAAATTCTTCATTTTTCATTATGGATCGTTCAACCGGAAGTTCATTATTTCGTAAATAATAATAATAATGATTTTAACGATTTTGTATTAAATAAACGAACGAATCGTTTAAGAGAGAAAGAGAGAAAAAAAAAGAATTTTTATGATACTCGATTTGATGATATTTTGAATACCGAAAAAAAAAATTTTCCCTTTTCCCTTACTTCCGGAATCCCCCCCCCTTCTCCATTTCAAAGATATTAATGGTAAAACATTTTCGATTTCATGTAACGGATTTTTCCGTTGAAAAAAAAAAAAACGAGAAAACAAAAAAATTTTATTTTAAATTATTGGTTCTTCTTATATAACGAAAAAAAAAAAAAGGAAAAATAATGTAAAACGTTTTTCATTTTTTCCATTTGAGTTTTATTTTTCCTCTTTTTTTTCCTTTTTCGGTTGCTTTTCTCTCTTTTTTTTAACGTTTTCTGAACGTACACGAAAAAAAAAAAAAACGTCGCTTTTTTCTTTCCTTTTCCGCTTTTTCATCTTCCTTATTTCTCTCACCCTATTTTTCTTTTTTTCTCCCTTACTCTCTCTCTCTCTTTCTCTCTCTCTCTCTCTATCTGATATTTTCTTTTTTTTTCTTTTTCTTCTTCTATTTCAAGTTTTTTTTTTTTTTTTTTTTTCAAAAGGATATTTGTTACTCTCTTAATTTTCACCTGGATGATTCTCATAGATTCGTTTTCCAGTTGAAAATTTTCCTTTTTTTATAAAACATTTATTTAGAGTGTGAGAGAAAAAGAGAAAAAAAGTTTTCGTTTTTAACCCACAAAATCGATAAGAGAGAGAGATAGAGAGAGAGAAAAGAATAGGGGAAAATCATTATTATTATTATTATTATCAATAGTGAAAAGATTCATATTTTTTTTTTTTTTTATGTCAATTTTATTATTTACATTATTTTATATATTAAAAACGAAATAAGATATACGGTTTGTTTTTCATATAAATTTATTTTGTTTCAACGTTTTTATTTAAAAAAAAAAAAAATTTGTTTGTTCGTTTTTGTTGTCATCGTCGTCGTTTTGGTTTTTGTTTTCTTTCCCCCTTTTTTTTTTTTTATTGGCCTTTTTTTATAAAAAAACGTTGATAGAAAAGGATAGAAAATACGAAAAAAATGGGAAAAAAGTGAAAAACTAAACTTTTGGGGTTGATCCTCTCATTTTTTTTTTTTTTTTTTTAAACGAAAAACTTGATTTATGTACAAACGACAAACATTTTTTTTTTTTTAAAAAAAAATGAAATCGAAGGGAACAAACCGTGAAAAAATTTATTTGTTACGTAATAATAATAATAATAATAATAATAATAGTTTTGTATTCGAGTGTGGGATTAAAAAAATTTAACAAAGTCGTCGTAAAAAGTGGGAATAATAAAACAAATAAGATAGAAAGAGATAGAGAAAAGAAAAGACATTTATTTATTTATTTATTATTATTATTATTACGTCGAAATGTAATTTTGTAAATTAAAAAAAAAAAAAAATTTCTTTTCTTTTCTTTTCTTTTCTTTTTCCCTGTTTATAACGGTCGTTTTTATGAAACATTTTTTTCCTTTTTTTCTTTTGTTCCCCTTTTCCCTCCTCCTCCCCCACCACATCGTAAACAATTACATAAAGAAAAATTTCATATGAAAAATATTTTCTTTTATGATTTTTTTTATGTTATAAATCATTTTTTGTAAATATATATTTATAAACGAAAATTCTAATAAATTTTTTTTTCCATTTTGAGGGGAATAAGAAATTAAAACGTTTTTCCGCCATTTTGAAACTTTTAATATATATACACGTAATTCGATGTGTGGAGTTTTAACACTGCCGATGTGGAAATATTAATAATAATTTTTTTTTTGTTTCTGTCGTTTTATAAAAAAAATAAAAAGTTTCCTTTCCTTCTTTTAATACTCCCGAGAAATATTTTTTTAAAGTTTTCAACGCGTATTTTCCTCATCAGTTTTGTTTTTTTTTTTTAAATTAAAATAAAATAAACGAAAATTGTTTAGTTAATATTCATTTACATGTACGTAGTATATTTATAGTTGATTGATGTGTGAAGGGAAATTTAATGTCGATATAAAAATTTAAGTTGGCACCACTTTTTCTTTTTTCTTTTAAACGTGGCAAACGAACGTATGACCGTTAAAATTTTTATTTACATTATTTTAATTTTTTTTTTAAGCTAAATTATAAATTACGTTTTCCATAATAATGATAATAATGATGATAATAATGATGATGATGATGATGATGATTAAATCTCAAAAAAAAATTTTTTTACCGTTTATTTAATTTTTTTTTTTTTGTATTTTACACGTGTGATTTTTACGAACGTGGAGGAAGAACAAAAGAAATCGAAATCGTTTTTTATAAATCGATTAATCGAAACGTGAAAATTCGATAATTTTATATTCGAAAGTAAATAAACGAATTATAAATGGATTTGTGGTTGTTAATACGTTAAAAATTATTAAATGAAATTTTTTTTTTTTTTAAATTACCGACGTTATTATTATTATTAGATAATAATTAAATATTCGATTAGAATTTTATGTTTTAATTTTGTTAATAAAATTTTCAAAAAAAACCCGCGAATTTTATTTGACTTCCGCCTGTTTTTTTTTTTGGAAAAGCGGCGGTTTTGTGTCATCGCGCCAAACATGTTTTCTCAGTTAGGAAATTAAGTTTTCATCATATTCCTTTGGATAATTTCCTGTTTGCGGTTGACAATAAAATGAGTAAAACAACCGAAAACGTCAATATGTCTAACGTTTCTATCTCTCTCTCACCCCCACTCACTCTCTCTCTCTTTTCATCTTTATTTTATTCATTATATTCCCGTTTATTTTTGAAACATTTTTCGTAAAGAGTGCGTGAATGCGTACACACACACACACACAACGAAATAAAATCATTTATAAATATGGAAAAACGGGAAAAATAAATAAAAAAAAAATTATCATTATCATCATTATTATTATCATTTTTTTTTTTTAAATATTTATTTAAAGCTGACGTTGGGTAAGCAATGGAGGCAATATAATTTGTTTACTTCCGTTTTTTTTATATCCAGATTAATTTGTTTATTTTATCACTTTGAAAAAAAAAAGCAGAAGAAAAGAAAAGAAAAAAAAGCAGAAGAATTTAAATAAAAAGTTTAAGTTATTAATCCGACTTTAAAAAAAATAAAATAAAAAATAAATAAATAAATAAAGAATAAAACTTTTCTTTTTTTCTTTTTTTTTTTTTCTTCTTCTCCCCGTAAAATGAAATAAAATAAAATAAAACCTCAAACGGTAGCAATAATAAAAATGATAATAATGATAACGATGTAAAAAAAAAAAAAAAGGAAAGAATGAAAGAAAGAAAGAAAGGAAGAAAGGTCAAAAAGGTTAAATAATATTTTGTGTTATATTAATAAAAAAGGTTTTTTCCAATAAGAAAAATCCCAGAGTTTTAATTCTTTTTCTTTCCAAAAGAAGGAAGAGAAAGGGAGAAAGGGAGAGAGGGGAAGGGTTGGATGATGATGATGATGGTTGAATGGGAGGTGGTGGGGTGGTGGAAAACGGGATGGAAAAAAGGAGAAGAAAAAGAGAAAGAGGAGGAGGAAGATGGAGAATGGAGGACCCACAGCATCAGCCTTTGATTTATGATTTATCCAGCCTTATTCATATTATTTTCAATTTTTTCCATTCATTTTTTTTCCTTCTTCTCTTTTTTTTCTCCAGTTCCTCCGCTCCAGGCAATCATTTTCAATCATTTTCGCATATTAATAATTTATGATTAATTGCTTTCTAACCGTAAAAATTTATCAAAAACTTTTTTGTTTTTAATTAATAACAAAAAATATACAAAACCGCATTTCATACGCTTTTTGTTTTTTTTTTAAATAAAAAGGAAAGAAAGGAAAAAAAGGAAAAAAAAAGGAAAGAAAGGAAGGAAGGAAAGAATAATAATAATAATAATAAAAAAGAGGCGTTATCATAATAATCGTCGTCGTCATTTGCCAAAAAAAAAAAAAAAGAAAAAAATTACAAGAAATCGTAAAAAGAAATTTTTTTTTTTTTTGTTTATTTATTTTCTCGGATTTTGATTGGTCGATCGTTAAGTTACTGGGAAATTTTTTTCTCTCATTTGTTAACGACTAAAGTTTAAAAACAAAAATTTTATTTATTTAGCTTTTCAGGTTTACCAACAAAAAAAAATTTTTTTTCCCCGTTTTTTTCTATTTTGTTAGAGAAAAACATAGAAAAGGAAAGAACGTTTGTAGATGGATTTTTTTTTGTTTTTTTCATTTTCAAAGAACAGCAATAATAATAATAATAATAATATTTTTCATGAAATCCTTAAAACAAAAGGTTTTTTTTTTTTTTGTAAAAGGAAAAAATAAAAAAAAATTTATTTTTTTCGTTCAATCAACCTTCCAATCTTCACCATCGTTTCTATTTGTTGTTGTTTTTTTTTTCCTTCTAAGAATTTCTAGAAAATTCTTTTCTTTTTTTTTTCTTTTTTTTTTTCATTTCTTAAATTTTCTTTTCGTTTTCGTTTTCGTTTTTTTTTTTTTTTGTTTATCGCGTTCGTAGTTTTTTTTTTATTTGAAAATTTTCATCATATTTGTTTTTTTGTGTACTACGCCATCGGTTTCGGTATTTATTTCTTTTTCCTTTTTTTCCATCGACAACTTCATCTATTAACTCATCATTTACAAAAAAAATTAAAAATCATGTCTGACAACGTAAAAAAAAAAAAATTCCCCCCTCCCTATCCATCTCACCCTTTAAAATTAATAACAAAACTTTATTTAGTTGCCAAACGTTAAAAAAAAAAAACCTGATAAGGTAATGCCTGATAAAACAGAGGCTTAAAGTTAAATAAAAAAAAAAAAGAAGGCGGTGGGAAAAAAAAAAGATAAGGCGATAATCAAATAATGGGCTTAAATATTTCAGCTGAGCCTGGTTTTCCTTTTTATATTAACCTTTTTCCCTTCTACCCCACAATTTAAAAAAATTTTCTAGTTTTTCCATCCGCCATTCTCTGAAATCATGAGATTTTTTTTTCTCTTTTTTTTTTTTTGTTGAACGGTTGAAAACGTCACAAAATGAAAACAATTATTTATTTAAAAGGGGGTAGGGAGGGAGGCGGAGGTTCGGTGAGTGTTGGTGGTGGTGATGGGGGTGGGGGGCGGCGGCGGCGAAAGAGATTTATTTAAAATTTTTCCAGATTATCATTAATTTAATAACTTTTATCTACCTGTGGAACGTTTTTTTTTTTTTTTTTATACGATTTGATATGTAATAATAATTAACCCCTAACTCGTCGGTAATAAAAAGAGAGAGATAGAGAGGGGGAGAGAGAGAGAGAGAGAGAGAGAGAGAGAGAAAGGTTTAAAAATAATTTTTTGTTTTAATTTTAAATTAAAAAAATGAAAAAAAAAAAAAAAAAATTTACTTTATATATAAATGGTTTGAGTTGGTTTATTTGGCGACAACGTGGCGCTCTAACCGTAGAATTTTTTTTTCTTTTATGGTTTTTTTTTTACTTTTTTTTCCTTTTTTTTTTTTTTGCTTTATTGTTTTCTATCTTTCGAAACAAATTATTATTTTTTATTTAAATTTAAAACTTCCTTTAAAAAAAAAAAAAAAAATGGAAAAAAAAGAAAAAAAAAGGAAAATAAAAGGAAAAAACAGTCGCACACGTTCCGGTTTTGTTTTATTATTTACATTTTATTTCTCTTATTTGTTTTTCGATCAATATTTTTGTTAGAAACAGACAAACACAGAGAGAAAGAGAGAAACAAACATAGAGAGACAAAGAGAAAGAAAGAGAGAGGATGAGAGAGAGAGAAATAAAGGATGAGAGAGAGAGAGAGATTATACTTGTAAAAAAGAAAAAATCGTGAGATGAAAATGAAATCTTAAACGATTAACATAATTTTTTAAAACCCCCTCTTTTCCTCTCTCCCCTTTTTCCCCCTCTTCCCTTTCCCCCCCCCAAAAAAAAAAGAAGAAGAAGAAGGAAATTATTATATCTAAAAACCAATAAAGATGTTTTTTAAAATCCTTTTTTTTTTTTTTTTTAAAAAAAAAAATTTACAATTTATACGGGTGAAGAGATAAACGAGTCACGTTTTCTTTCTACTACAGGCTACAGGAGCAGCAGTAGCAGCAGCAGCAGAAACATTAAATTTATAATTTAGGGAAGAAAAAAAGGTTTTTTATTATTATTATTTAAAAAAAAAAAATAAAAAAGGAATAGAATAAAAGGATAAAGAAAAAAAAGGACGCGAATGACCTTTTTAATTTGGGTATTTTTAAAGATGAAAATTTTAAAATTTAAAAAATTATTTTCACATAAATTTTAATTCTCATCTTCTTCTTTTTCTTCTTACCTTTTTTCCTTTTTTGAAAAAACCTACCAAAACATAATAATAACACCAAATAATAATAATAATGATGATGATGATAATAATAATTTTTAAAAAGTTCAAAAAGGTTGAAAATGATTTTTTTTTTTTTAATTTTAAATAATATTTTCATCATTTTTCAAATTTCAATGAATGATTTATTTTATTTTCCTTTGGAAAAAGAAAAGGAAAAATTTCTTTTTTTTTTTAATTTTTCAAAGGAATAAAAAAAAAACCTTTGAGAAAGTCGAAAAAAAAATTACATTAAACGAACCCTGTAATAAATCTATAAACGTTTTTTTTTTTTTCTTCGCTCCTTTATAAGTTAAAATATATATAAATTTTTCAAAAATTATCTTTTAACTTCCAAAAAAAACGAAAATTTTATTTTAAAAAAAGAGAGAGAGAGAGAGAAATTAACCAACAGCAACACAGAATTAGAAAAAGCAGGAGCAGAAACAGGAACTGGCGGAAATAGGAAAACCGAAAGCAGAGCCAAGAACAAGGTTTTCTAAAAAAAAAAAAAAAAAAAAAAAGGGTTGGGTTGTTTTTTAGTTAACGGGTGCAGAAAAGCAGGAAAAAAGGGATGGTTGGTGTGCGGGGATCGAAGAGAGAGAGAGAGAAAAGGGTTTTTTGAAAGGGAAGCGAAAACGAGAGGGTAGTGTATAGAAGGGGATGGTGGTAGTAGTGACGGCAGTTGAAGACATAAGAGAGAGAGAGAGTAGAAAAAGGCAGGCAGGCAGGGAAAAAGGAAGTGTTGACAAGTATTAATAGTCTAAAAAAAAAAATTTTTTTAAATAAAATTTAAACAACAACAACAGCAACAACATACAAACAAACACAAACGTCATTTTTTATCAAATTAAAAATAAAAAATTTAAATGAAATAGTTTTAAATATCAAAAATTATTATTATCATTATTATTAATAATTACACAAAAATAAATAAATAATAGTTTATCGATAACAATACGCAAGAGTTTATTAAATAATAATTATAATAAATTTATTTATTTATGCATAAATTATAATTAAAACAAAAACAAACAAACAAACAGAAAAAAAAACTTTTAAATTAGATTTTTATGTTTTAGGTTGGCTACCATGTTAATTGATTAAAATTAAATTTTTTTTTTTTATGCAAATTTTTTTTTTTAAATTTAATATAATAATGAATTTGATTTCATTATTATCATTATTATTAAATTTAAGTTTAATAATTTCATTATTATTATTATTATTGTCGTCGTTGTTTATCATTAAAAAAAAAAAAAAATTAATTTAAATAAATATTATTATTATTATTATTATTATTATTAGGAAGGGGAAAATTTCAAAGTTTAAACTGACATTTTCCCACGTTTTTTATTTTATTTATTTATTTAAAGATACATAACTTAATCTTACGTATTGTAAACTTTATTATCATCATCATCGTCATTATTATTATGTATTATTAACTATTTAATTAAATTAAAATAATGTTAAGAGATGAAGTTAACGCCAAAACTTTTAAACTTTTGTTTTTTATTCACTTTTTAATATTATCATTCACATTATTCGTTTATTAATTATTATCATTATCATCATCATCATCATTATTATTATTATTATTATTATTATTATTATTATTATTATTATTATTATTAAATAGAAATGTGCATAAGGGTAAGCGTAAATCATTTTTTTTTTTTTAATTATAATTTTTTTTTTTTTATTCGGTGGTGAATTCATTTAAATAAACTTTAATAATATTTATGTAAATAAATTAAGTAAAAAGGTAATAAAATGTTTTTTATTTATTTATTTATTTAAACGTCTTGCTTTTGTTACCGAGTAAAAAATAATAATAATGATGATGATGATAATAATAATAATGTATTTTTTTTCTCTAAGCGAATTATTTATAATTTATATGTAAAAACTTTTTATATTAAATCAAATTGCAAGCGAAATAATTTTTTCTTTTTTTTCTTTTTTTCTAGGTGAGTAATTAATTTTTTGCATCATCCACTCATCTTCTTCTTCTTGTTCGTCTTATTATTATCATTATTATTACGATACCTGAATAATTTAAGGTAGGGAACACTCGTAAGTAAATAAATTATTAAGGGGAAAAAAATAATAGTAAATATAAACACGTTTTCCTGTTAGAAAAAAAAAAATTTTGTTAAGGCACGAGAAAAAATTTATATACCCACGTTCGACGAAAGAGGTTTTAAAAATATATTAAACGCACTCTATAACAATTTAAAAGAAGTGGCAGCAGAAAGGGAGAAAGAAGGATGTAAAAAATAATAATAATAAAGGATGAAATGTTGAAAATAAGGAGGAAAAAGTTGACGATGAAGAAAGGCGAAGAGAAACGAAACGGGGTAGCAGAAATCGGGTAGGAGGGTAGGGAGGGTAGAGTAGGGTAGTAGGGCAGGGTAGGGTAGGGTAAGGAACAAAACTTTTACTAGTAGCGGTGAAAATATATCCGAAAGACAATTTTAATTTGACATTATTGCTTTTTTTTTTAAAGAAAAATACAGTTTATCTTTTGTTAAGAGTTATTACGCGAGGTACGAGGAGGGTAATAGATCAAATTGTAAAATGAGCGGAGAAAGGAGCAAAAGAAAAAAAAAGTAGGAGAATGAAAAAAAGGAAGAAAATTTCGAGAATGAAAGATGAAGAATAAAAGATGGTAGAAAGATGGTGGAAAAAGGAGAATGAAATGAGGTGATGTGTTTGACAAGTGAAAAATGAAAGTAATGAACAAAAGATTGATTTTGGTTCGCCACAAGAATTTTTTTTTTCCTTTTTTTTTCTTGCTGAATCATTACTAAAATTTAATAATAAATCTGTGCGGGAAACCAAAAAAAAAAAAAATGAGAGAGAGAGAGAGAGAGAGATGGGAATAAACGGGAGAACAAAAAAAAAAGAAAAAAAATATGCGGAAAATGTATGGCAAAAAAAAGAAAAGGAAAAACCATTGTTGTCTTATGATATTCTTTTTTCTCTTATCCGGGATTAATAATAATCCATCAATATTGAAAAAAAAATGGCGGGAAAAAAAATTATGCGAATATAAATTAATGTTCGGTCACCTGAATACGAAAAAAAAATTAATCGTGGCGTTAGATTTTCTTATTTGATTTATTTTTTTAAATAATTTTTTTACGTTTCTTTCCTTCGTATAAAATCGGAATCGAAATTTAATCGTTTTACCGGAAACACTTGTAAAAAAAAGATAAAATCCTCTCGATCGAGTGTAAAATATTTAAAAAAAAAAAACGCGGGAAAAAAAATTTTAAATTAAATGAAGAGATTTTTCGAAAAAAAAAAGAATTTTCAAGGTTTGTCATTTTGACATTAAAAAAAAAAAAAATGTTTTAATCACAAAAGCTTGCCACCATTTAAAAAAAAAAAACTTGATTTCATTGTTTTTTTTTTTTTTTTAATCCTAAAAATAATTGATGAGAAAATTTGACGGTAGTGAAGGAAAAGAGAGAGGTGAGGATAAGAGAGGAAAGGAAAGGAAACGAAGGGAAATCTCGATGAAAAATTTAAAGGATGGAAAGGGAATAGGGGAATAGAGAGGATGAGGAGGAGGAAAAGAAGGAAATAAAAAAAAAAAAACAACCCCCGAACAAACAGTAAGAGAAAAAAACCCCCTCCGCCCATTTTTGTGATTGTTCGCTCGACAAAACGTTTTTCGTATAAATGACGTCATTATTTGTGCGTGAGTGCGCGTGCGTGTTTCTTTTTTAAATTTTTTTTTTATTTTTTTTATTTCGAAAAGAATTCGTCGTAACGAAAATAATGTATAATGGAGGGTGGAGGGTGTGCGCGGTTTGTATATTTATATTGCGACTCTCGAATAATAAAAAAAAAAAAGAAAAAAATTTATTTTTAATGTTTTAAACGTATTATCATTATTATTATTATTATTATTATTATTACATTTAAATATATATATATATATATATATATATATATATATATATATATATGCGAAAAGCAAACAAACGTTTGTTTAAAGTTTAAAAGGAAACCATTTGGCAAAATTCAAAATTTTTCGCCATTGCAAATATAAATAAATAAATAAATAATAAACAAACAAGGAAACAAACAAATAAACAAACGCGAATTTGCACCGCGAACAGTCAAATTTTTAAAAATTTACGCGAATTATTACGATGATAATAATAATAATAATAATAATAAAAGCTCCGATTCGGTTTCTCCTTCTTATGGAAAACTTTGGTTAATGCGACAGTTTTTTTTCGAGTGTGATATAAAAAAAACAAACAGACAGACAAATAAACAAACGGGGGAAAGTTCGAAGGGAAAAAATTTTAAAATTTTTATTATTATTATTATTATTATTATTATTATTATATACAAACAAAATTCAACTTGAGGCAGAAAACGTACATCAAAGTTTACTTTGATAAATTGGTTGTCATCAGAAGAAAAAGTATTTTGAATAAAAAAAAAAAAAAAATGGGGGGCGAGTAGGAGGAGGAGGAGGAGGAGGAGGAGGAGGAGGAGGAGGAGGAGG
>NW_002987064.1:144139-150519 GCF_000006295.1 Pediculus humanus corporis | reverse complement strand
AGGAGGAGGAGGAGGGAGGGAGAGAGGCGGGGAGAGTGGAGGGAGGTGAGGAAGGAAGGAAGTAAGAAAGGCGTGAAGGGAGTCAATGATTGATTGCATTTTGGCTAAAACGAAACGTCGGCTCATTGGTTGTCGTCGTTGTTGTTGTTGTTTCTCTCGCTCTTTTCTTCTGCTTTTTATCTTTTTGGGTTGTTTTATTTCCCTTCCGTATCACTTTCTCACTCTCTCTTTCCATCTCTCTTTCTTTCTTTCTTCTGCGACAACAACCTTCTATCAACAAATTGTTTTTTTTAAAAAAATAAAAAATTTTCATTTTCGCTCTCTCCCTCCCCCTTCCCTCGGAGGTTCGTGTTGTTGGAGCCCCTTTACTTCCTTTCTCTCTCTCCCCCCCCCCACCCACCCGATCCAACCCGCCTTTTTTTTTAAATTAATAATAATAATAATAATGACGAGGTAGCAAAAAAAATGTTTTTTTTTTTTTTTTGTTTATATATAAATGAAATTTTAAAAGGGAAATAAAAGAGAGAGAGAAAAAAAAATTCGATTGTGTTTATTGAAATGAGTTTCCATTGAAAAGGCAAAAAAAAAGGAAAAAAAAAATGAATAAAAAAAGGAAAAAAGGAAGGAAAGGAAAAAAAAGTCATCACGTACATTTACCAGGGTTAACAGGCACATGCAGGGCAAACCATTAATATAAATCAAAGGAAGGTTGACTGGATCAACGATCCAGGAGATTCCAGATCTACCATAACCGTGACTTTTTTTTTTATCCAAAATAAACTTTAAAATATAATTTTTCCATCGTTTTTTTTTTAAAAAAAATTTACGTAGAAAAGTGAAATAATAATAATAATAGTAAAACTTTCCTTTTAGCCTTTCTGAAAGGGATGAGAGGAGGGAGGGTAGGAGGGTAAAAAATAAAAAAAAAATCTTAATTACTAATAAACTAAAAACCGATTTTTAAAGTTTGAAAGCTTTAAAAAAAAAAAAAAAAAAAAAAAAAAAAAACTTTTCCTTTTTTCCTTTTTCTTTCTTCCTTTTTTCCTTTTTTAAAATATATAAATATTTTTTTTTTAATTATGAAGTTTTTTTTCGCAATCGTAATTTTTTTTTTTTTTGTTTTTTATTAACCGTGTAACGCATAACGAGAAAATAATTTAGTTAAAAGCATCTTTTTTTTTTTTTTTAAATTGCCGACGGAATAATGAACTTGCTGCTCTCATTGTGGTTAAAAAAAAAAGGAAAAAAAGTGTTAAAAATCTGTTGTTACTCTTCTCTCTCTCTCTCTACCTACCTACCTACCTACCTACCTACAGAACCTTAACGCACTCAAAAAAAAGAAAAAGAAACTCGCACGCGCAAAAAAAGAATTTTTCATATAGATAAAATTGGCAACAATGTAAAGAAAAATTTAATTTTTTTTTATTTTCGATTTATTTTCCGATGGGTAATAAAAAAGAAAAATATTATTTACGTCATCGGAGTAATAAATAAATTAATTACGATGAAATCGAATTCGTTCGTAATTTATTAATTAAAAAAAAAAAGAAAATTTTTTTTTTTTTTTTTTCCAACTGAGGTCGTTTGTAAATTAACAAAATGGCCGCCATCGTCGACGAGTCCGCCATTGCTCCACGAGTAACGACGATTTACATTTGATGGTAATTTTCCTCCCTTTTTTTTTCTTGTTTTTCCTCGCTACTCTCATTATTCGACAAAAAAAAGTGTGTGCCCCCGGAGGGGGACAAGGGAGGAGGGAAGGAAGGGGATTTTTTTTAAACGAAATTAAAATTCCTGTTGTAAAAATTAAATTATTTTATGAGATTTTTTTTTTTTTTTTTTTCAAAAGTTTGCCAGCCACTTGTTTTATACAACGGTTTAATATAATTCTTGTCACGTTTCAAAACAATTTTGTTGTTTGAGACTCGCAATCTTTGCTTCTTTTCTCTCTCTTTCTCTCTCCCCCTCTCTCTCACACCTATTTTTTTTTTCCTTTAACGTTTCTAAATTTCGCCCTAAAACGTTTTCTGGATGGAATTTTTTTTTTTTTTTCCTCAACGGAAAACTTTTGTGAAACAATTGAATCAAAGAAGAGAATATACATTGAGTTAAATAAAATCAATTGATTGAAAACTTTTTATTATTTGTTTTGTTTTTTTTTGGGGGAGGGGAGGGGAGGGGAGAGGAGGGGTATTTGTTCGTACCTCTATCATCATTATTATTTTCGAAAAAAAAATTTAATTAATTAATTAATGTGATATTAATTAGTAAAATTAAAAATAAAATTATTAATGAAAAGTTTTCACGTATGCGAAAAAGTTTTTTTTTTTACTTTTTGGCGACATTTCGAGGGACTTTTGTCGCACAAACGTTAAAAGTTGTTTTTTTTGCGCTGTTTTTTCCCTTCTTTTTCGCGGTTAAAATTTTAATGTAAGGAATCGAGATGATGTTTTGAAAGTTTAAACTTGTTCATGTTTTTTTTTTTTTTTCTTTTGGATTTCATTAAAAGTCACGGTTTTAGTTTTTAATTTTAGATTTTCTCTCTCCCCCCCTTCCTCCCCCTTTTTTCCCGCCGCCTTTCTTTCCAGAATAAGAAGTTTTGAAACATTGAAAATCCATGAATAAAACTGGAAAACCGGAAAAGATAAAAGTTAAACCTATTAAACCTATTAATTAAACATCATTTTCATCGAAATGCTGGAAAAGTCAAACGACTATTTTCGAACGGTAATCGTGTTAATTATAATACACATAAAACGTTATTATCTTGCGGTGGGAAAATTTCTCCCGCCCCCCAACATTTCCTCCTCCTCCTCCCCTTTTCCCGGGTGTTTTTTGGAAAAAAAAGTTTTTCGGTTTTGAAATTGTTCTTCGATATTCAAAACGAAAAATTTTCCCGAAATAAAATTAATAAAATTTTATTTACTTTTTTTTTTTTGGAGAAAAAAAAATGACTCCAGGAATAGTTGTAATAATAATGATAATAATAATGAATGTTAGAGAGGAAATTTTTAATTTCCGGTTGTTTTTATTAATTTTTTTTTTTTCGAATTACAATTTTTTTTTTTTATTACGAGTATAGAAAATTTTAAAGTTTTTATTTTTGTCCAGCAAAAAAAAAAATAAATTTCCAAAAATTAATATTATTATTATTATTATTTTTTTTTTTTGGACGTATTAATAAATATATAATATTGATGGAGATGGGAGACATAAAAATGAAAAAGACTATAATGTTACAGAACATTTAGGTAGGGGGAGATGGAAGTGGGGGGATTGGAAAAATATTGTTTTGTTTATGTTCAATTTTTTCCAGCACTTAAAAAAAACATTTCGTAGGATGTCACAAAAAAATAAAAAGCTTATCACTCTTTTTTTTATATATATATAAAATATTAGTCATTCCATTCATGGAAAGATAAGTATAAAATGGTTTTTGAAAATAATTCTTGTTCCAGAGATTTTTTTTTTTTTCCAGTTGAATTAATTTTTAATGTTAAGCCTTTTCAATCTTCATTAAGTCAAATGCTTAAACTTCTGGATTTTAAATCCAATTTCCCTTTCTTTCATTCTTTCCTTTTTTTTCCTTTTTTTTTTCTCCAGCCTTTTTTTTTGTCCAATTTTACCCCTGCACCTTTGAGAGTAAAGAGAACAAAAATAAAAAAAAATTAAGGGATGAATTATATTTTTTAAACTGGAATTCACGATTCAAAATATTGATTTGGTCGGTGGTGGTGGATACAACCCTTAAACGGTACCGATAAATTATTTCCAGGAATGATAATAGTAGTTTCTGGAACCACGTGTATCATCGTGTTTGGTTTCCACTAAAAATTTTTCTTTCTCTGGAGAAAATAAATAAAAAATGTGATGATTATTTGAAGAAAAATTTTTTCTTTTATTCGATGACGTTTACCCCCCATCCCTCTTTCCCGAGCGGAAACGAAACTTATTTTTCTTATTATTATTATTATTTTCTTTTATAAATTCAAAATCCGACCCTGAATTATTATAAGAGGGGTTATTTAATGCTGGAAAAAAAAAAAAGTTTGTCCGTCTGTGGGGTTGTTGCTCCACGCCATTGAGTTTACGTCTGGAAACCCATTATTGTCATCTGTTCATATTTCACAACATCTTTTTTTTTTCATTTATTTTATATATATATATATATAAAGTTTTACGTTATTAATAATAATGATGATGATAATAATAATAATGTTTGTGTTTACGTCGTGATGAATTTCATTGAGATTATTTTACAAAATGGTGCGGACGATCGAACGTAAGACCGTAATTTCAACGAATCAATATATAATAAATTATTTATTTAAATTGAGAAACGCATACAACATAAAATACCGTTAATAATAATGATAATAATGATAATATTAATAATTATAATGAAATGTTATCGAAAAGTATAAAGAAATATTTTTTGATTTTAGATTTTTTTTTTTTATAATTTAATAATTTTATTTATTATAAAAATAAAAAACTTTCAATAAAAAAAAAATGAAAGGTAATAATAATAATAATAATAATAATAATAATAATAATAATATATGTATTCAACATAAAAGCAATTTAAATTTGTAAAAAGGAAAAAAAATAAATAAGAAGATTTTAAGGAAGAAGAAGAAGAACAAAAAAAAATATATATATATAACATTTGATTTGATTTTAAAAAGAAAACGAAGCTTTTCAAAAAGATGAAGAAGAAAATAATGATGATGATGATGATGATGATGATGATGATGATGATGATGATGATGATGATGATCATGACTATGACGATAAAAATAAAGATGGAAAAGAAAAAAAAAAGAAAAACTCAAAAAGTTGGGAGGGAGAGAGAGAAAGAGGTTTTGATGAAAGGGATGAGGTTGAAAATGTTCAGATAAGATCCCAATATATATATAAAAAAAAAGGAAAAAAAAAAGGAAATTTTTTTTCCTTTTTTTTTCCTTTTTGTGACGACATCAATCACAAAAATTCTTTATTTTTTTTTTATTTTTATTTTGAAAATGAGTCTTTTCCTTTATTTTCTCTCATTTAGTTTTTTTTTTTTTTTTTATTCTCTCCATTGAAAAAGTAATAATGTTTTTTTCCTTGCTTTTCCTTTTTCCTTTTTTTTTTTCCTTTTTTCTTCTCTTTCCTTTCTTTATGAAGACTTTGATACGTATTAATGCAAAGAATAAAAAAAATAAATAAATAAATATTAAAAATAAAAAAAAATGAAGAAATAAGGTAACTTTTTTTTTTTTAATTAGTCTTCTGCTTTTTTTTCAAAAAAGAATAATATTAATAATATTTTTTATGAATGTTTATTACCTTTTTTTCTCTCCTTTCAAACCTTTTCATTCGCGTTTAAAGTCCCTAAATTAAATTTTTTTGTGTGCGTGTGCGTGCGGGGGAGGAGGGGCAAAGGAAAAAAAAAAGTATAGAAAATTTGATTAAAAAAATCGTGAATAACAAAAAAAAAAAAAAAAAAATTTTTTTCGTCATGTTGATTTATTAATAATTAAAAATTATTAATGAAATTTGTAGGATATGTCATTAAAAAAAAAAGTTTCAATAAGTTGGGATAAACGGGATATGCGGTGTTTGTGTACAGGAATAACAGGAATAAAAACAGTTGTTGTAATAATCTTTAATTTTGAGACCCTTCATCCCCCATTTTTTTCCTTTTTTTCTGTTTCATTCGCTTACTTTTCATTGCACATGACAGATTTTAATCTACATCAAATTTCCGGAAGCCTCTCGCGATCGACTATGATGATGATGACGACGACGACGGTTTTATTACTCTCTGCTCTGCTTTATAACGAATAAATTCGAAGGGTGAAGAGGGTATTGAATGGGAAAAATCAAAGGATCTAATAATAAAAGGAAGGAAAAAAAGGAAAGGGAAGTAAAAAAAAAAGGAAATCGTTGGGGGATCAGCCAGCCAACCCGACAACCTCCCCGAACGTAGAAAGCAAAATAAATAAAAAAATTTTTAATTTAGAAGAGAGAAAAAAAAAAAAAAACATTGCCAAAAGGTAGCCAAAAGGTGACTCGAAAAGTTGTATTATTATTATTATTTAAATTTTCGTTAAAGTTTTTTGAAGATCACAAGAATTTTAATTTTTATCTAAACTCAAAAAAAAATTCTTTTTTAAATAAGTTGGATTTTATTTTTATAGAAAAAGTTTAATAAAAAAAAAACGTGATTGAAAAAATGAATTTTTTTTTAACGTTATTCATTTATTTGGAAGCAGAAAGAAATTTTCTACGTATTATTATCATTATTATTTAAAATAACGCTGGAAAACTTATGGAAATCACAAAATAATAATAAAAAAAAATTAAATTGGTAAAAACTAAAATTATGCACGGAG
>NW_002987064.1:139886-144106 GCF_000006295.1 Pediculus humanus corporis | reverse complement strand
ATAATTGAATAATAAAAATAAAAAATTTAAAATGTTGGCTTGATTATGACTGAAAGTTAAATTCAATGATATTTTGTTTTAGTTGGTCTCTTGGGCATCGTTTTCCAGGTCATTTTTTTTATTTCATACTGACCGTTTTAAAGGTTACTGGAGAGGGAGGGGAAAAAAAACATTTTTTTCCTTTTTTTTTACAAATCTTTTTTTTTTTTTTTAATATTTTATTACGTATTATTATTATTATTATTATTATTATTATTATTATTATTATTATTATTATTATTATTATTACCAAAATACAATGGGAAACATTTAAATGCGACGGTTGCAACCTTTTTTTTTTTTTTTTTTTCAAAATACAAACAAAAAAAAAAAAATTCGTTTTTATTTTTTGTTAATGTCGTTTACGTTTTTTTTTTTTTTGAAACTCGCGCGCATTATATATTATTATTATTATTATCATTTTTAATAACGACCTTACGACAAATTTCCCCCTTATGATTGTCGGAAATTTATTTTCCAAATTCTCTCCTCATAGAATTTTTTTTTTTAGAGACATTAAACGTGTCTCTATATAATGTCTCCGTCTCGTTTTTCTTTTTTCGTAGAATGTGGGCCGTGTCACGTGTAATGACGTCATCGTTTTTTTTTTTTTAAATCACCGAAAATCCTTCCACGTGTAAAATTACTGGCCTCCAGAACATATATAAATGTGTTGGAAAAGGTTTTTTAAAACTTCCGGTCAACGATCTAAATTTTCATTTCCCTTTTTTTTTTTTTTTTCTTTTACTCTTTACATCCTTCCTGACAATTCATCATCATCATTATCATCATCATCATTATGATTATCATTATTATCGATCTTGGAATATGTGTATATAACGTACGTAAAATTATTTACATACAATCGCAATTTTCATCCCGAAACAAAAAAAAAAAAAAAAAAAAAAAAATGACTAACTGAAAATAAATTTCTTAATGACACGTTTGCGTACGTTAAAAAATAAAAAAAAAATTTCCGAGTAATTTTTATGTCCCATCATTATTATTATTATTATCATTATCATCATTATTATTTTTCCACATCAATGCGCAAATTTTATTTTATTATTATTATTTTTTTTATTGTTATTCAGGCACGTGAATTTTGATCCTTTTTTTTTATTTTTTTTGTTTTTAAATATTTTTCTCACGTAAATTTTTTTTTTTTTTCCTTCGAAACGTTTTCCACGCAGTAAAAAAAAATTATTATTATCATTATCATCATCATCATTATTATTATTTTTCTATTATCATAACAATCATTTATCATTATCATTATCAAAATTCCTGTTTACGTTATACGGGTATTTATAATGTATAAATTAGACGTCTCTTTTTCTTCCTTTTTTTTTTTTTTATCGCACAACAATAAAAAATTATCATCATCATCATCATCATTATTTTTATTTTTTCGCGTTTGTTGCGTTTGTTGTTGTTGTTGAAAGAAAGAAAAGGGGGGAAAGGTTCAAAGTTTGGCGTGGTGTTGTAACGGTTATGGCGAATCTTTTTGTGAAAGTAACAACAATTTTTTAATATCGGATTTAAAAATTTTTTTAAACGGTTGTTGTTTGTTGTTTGTCGTCGTCGTCGTCGTCATTCATTAGAAGAAAAAAAAAAAAAGAGGAAAAAAAGTTTCCGTGTAATTTAAATTTCACATCGTTATTATTATTATTATCGTTTGTTTAAAAATTATTAACACGGAATGTCATCGAAAGAAAACATTTTCGAATGATAATAATAATAATAGGAAAAAAAAATAATAATAATAGGAAAAATTAAATTATTTAAATTTCTTTGGAAAAAATTAGAAAAAAATGATAATAATAATAACGAATGATGTGCGATCGAGTGAGTGCGTGTGTGCGTGTGTGCGTGTGTGTGTGTGTCGTTAAGAATATTGTTGTGAAAAGGAAAAGGAAATAAAAAAAAAAAAAAAACCGGAAATACTTGACCAAAATTCAAATAAAAAAATTTTTGTTTTAATAAATAATCGTAACCGACAAACAAAACACTCGAAAGACGATGACGACGACGACGACGACGCCATTTTCACGTTTTCTTTTTTTTTTTCCTTTTTATCGATTAAATAAAATAAAAAAATTTTTTTTTTTTTGTTGTTTACAATTTGGAGAAAATTATGGAGAGAAAGAAAAGGAGAAGAAGAAGGAGGAGGAGGAGGAAGAGAAAAAATTTTTAATTTTGTTTTTTTTTTATTTTTCCGGAAAAAAAGAGAGAGAAAGAAAGAGATAGAGAGAGAGAGGAGAAAAGTATTATTATTAATAATGAATAAGTTTCGAAAAAGTTTAATTTAAAAGCCATGGAGAAAATACTGGAGTGATAAAAATAAAAGGGGGGAGAGGGAGGAGAGTTGAGAAGAAGGGAGGAGGCGAGAGGAGAGGGGGGAAAATAGGAAAAAAAAGGTGGAAAATAAAAAAATTTTTTTTTTTTTTGGAATCGAAGTAAATTAAAAGATCAACAAAAAAAAAAGGTTCAAACTTTTTTCTCCAGAAAAAAAAAAAAAAAACTAAAAATTTAAATGAAAAAAAAAAAAAAAATCATTTTCCAGAATAAAAAAGTTTTCGTCATCATTATTATTATTATTATTATTATTATTATTATTATTATTATTATTATTATTAATTTTAATCTAAAATGGCGTCGGCGGAAGTTTTTTTTTTTTTTTTCTCTAGAATAATAAAAATCAATCAATAATTTTCCAGTCGTTTAAAAATCTTTTTTAAAATGACTTTAAAAAAAAAAAAAAAAAGGTTCCGCTGGAGGAAAAAGGAAAGGGAAATGTGGGGGTAGGGAGAGGGAGAGAGAAAGGTGGGAGGGGAAAAAAAAGGAAAAAAAAGGTTTAAAGGTAATAAAACCATTTTGTCATTTTCCTTTTTTTTTTTTTTTTCCTCCAGAACTCAAATGAAAATCATAAGCTCCTTATTAATTCCCAATTGGAAATTTCTATTAATCTTGATGCGTAAAACCTTTTTTCTCTCTCTCTCTTTCTCTCTCTTTCTCTCTTCTTCTTCTTTTTCTTCTGCTTCTTTTCGAAAAAAGGTTCAAAAGTTCATTGTGTTGTAAGTTTTTGATTCACGTTGGTTGTCATGGAAAAATTCAAAAATTTTCCTTTCAATTTTTTTTTCCCCCAACATTTTTTTCTCCCTAATTTTTTTCTTTCTTTCTTCCTTTTTCAAGGTCTTTTTCTTCTTACACTTTTTTTCTTCTTCTACCACTTCTACTTCTTTCTTTTCCTCCTCTTCCTACTTCTTTTTCCATAAAAAAAAAAATTTTTATTAAAATTAATTTTTTTTATTTTATTTCGTTTATGAAAAAAATAATTTTTTTTTGTTATCATTATTTCTAGAATGATTACTGGAATTATTATTATTATTATTATTATTATTATTATTATTATTATTATTATTTAATGAGTCAATAATGATAATGAATAAAAAATACGGAAAAGAACGGATAAAAACGAAAAGAAACGAAATTATTTAAACGACAAACATGGAGAGAGAGAAAAAAAAAGTCACAAATTTTAATTTTTTTTTTTTATGGAATTTATGGAGCCTCCATAACGACGTGATTAATGATATTTTTATTATTTGTTTCTTTATTTTATCCTCTTATTCTCCTCCTCCTCTCTCCCTCCCCCTTCCCGTCCTCTCCCCACCCCCTCGCGTCACCATTTTTGTCGTTTTCATCGATTTTTTTCCCTTTTTCCTTTTTTCTTCTTCTTCTTCTTGTTCGTACAGTTACAAAAAATTTTTTTTTTTTTAATTTTCACATTTTATATAAAATGCCGGTAGGGGGCGTTTTTTTAATTTACAAAAATTTCAACACACGCACGCGTTTTTTTTTTTTTTGACATTTGAGAAAATTCATCATTGTAAATAAAATTTTTTTGCTGTAAATTTAATATATATATATATGTAAAGGTGAATGTTTTTGCTTTTAACCGTAGCAAAATTTTATATATTTGCTTTAAATAAGACAAATTTTTTACTCGGTTTAACCGCTAACGTGAAATCTTATTTATTTTCACCTTCCTTCCCTCCCTCCTTTTTTTTTTTTTAATTCTCTAATTCCACGTTTAAATTTTCCGAGGAAAAGAGAAGGAGTAGGAGGAGGAGGAGGAGTCCTCAAAATAATGAATTTGTTAATATTCAAACGTTAAG
>NW_002987064.1:130139-139866 GCF_000006295.1 Pediculus humanus corporis | reverse complement strand
GAGAGACAAACTCAAGCATCTACAATCCGTTTCTCATTTTCTCTCTCTCTCTCTTTTTATTTTTTAAACGAATTTAAATATTTTTAGTTTATCGTCATGAATTCATATATATACTCACACGCTCGCGCACGCGCACACCCAACACTTTTGTTTCATGTTAAATATTGTAAATAACAGGGCCGACTCTAAATATGAATGATACTTAAATATGATAATTGATAAAAGGTAAAGAAAAAATGGAAAAGAAATCGTGATGAGAATTTTATTGTTATTATCATTATTAGTTTTTTTCTTTTTGTTACGAAAAATCATTTTGTGAAGGGGGGGGGAGAGGGAAGGGAGGAGAAAAGAGGATATTGAATGAATATTGTGGGATTTTTTTTATTTTTTTTTGTTTAAGGCGGTGAGTAAAGTTAAGGTCACTTGATTATGATAATAATGGTCATTATTGGAGACTTTTTAAAAGAGATAAAAGAGAGAAAAAAACGTTAATCTGTTTAAAAAAATTTTTTTTTTTTACATCTGCTTCCACGTCGATCGTGTAAATTTCCAATAAAAAAAATTTTTTCTATTTTTTTTTCGTTTCTTTGCGTACGTGTAAATTTTTTTATTATTTTTGTTTATAAACGAAATTAAAAATTATTAAAGTCGATTAAATTGTTGTTTATAATAATAATAAT
Source organism: Pediculus humanus corporis (assembly GCF_000006295.1). Lineage (NCBI taxonomy): Eukaryota > Metazoa > Arthropoda > Insecta > Psocodea > Pediculidae > Pediculus > Pediculus humanus. The sequence continues at coordinate 139,186 of NW_002987064.1, read as the reverse complement.
TATTTATTTATTAAACAAAAAAAAATTGTTTATAAATAAATAATAAATCATTTCTTTAAAAAAAAAATTTTTAACTAATGGATTAATTTTTTTAAAAAAACTTTTTTTTTTATCGATTAATATTAAAAATGTTTTCGTTGTTTTTATTTTTGTTCGGCATAAAAAAAAAAAAAAAGATTACGAGTTGTTTGTTTGTTTGTTGTTTGTTGTTGTTGTTGTTATTAATTTCGTAATTCACGACATAAATTATGTATATGTATATTATTTATACATATTTTTTTTCAAAAACGTTTTATAAAAATTTTTCATTTTTTTAATTTTTTCTAATGAAAAACAAAGAAAAATAAAAAATTTAAAAAAGTGAATGAGAGAGAAAGAGAGAGGGATAGGGAAAGGGAAAGAGGAGGAATGAAGAGAGAGAGGAGAGAGAAAGCGTCGGGCATATTTAAATTAAAATTTTTAATAAAAAAAAATTAAGTAGCAGTTTGTTGTTAATGAACATTTCTTTTTCCTTCTTTCTTACATTTTAAACAAAACAAAAAAAGAAACAAAATTAAAACATAAGAAGGAAACAACAACACATAAAAAAAAAAAACAATTTTTATGTTTTTATACACACGCAGGTGTCGAGTCAACCTGAAACCTTTTTTTTTTTTTTAAAGATAAATTGGTTAAGTGCTTGAACTGGGTGAAAAATGATCCAGAATAAAAGTGATTCTCCAGAGACAAATAAAAAAAAAATATATATTTATATCCCCTCTCCCTCTCTTCCTTCCTCCCCCTTTCCCCTCTTTTCCTCTCTCTCTCTCTCACACACATTCGCTTCGTGTTTAAATTTTTTTTTTTTATGTATTTTTACTTTTCGGGCAACCAGAACAACAACAACAACACAAAATCTCACGGAAAAAAAAAAATTATTAATCGAACGACTGAATTTTTCAAAAAATAATTGATTAATAAATAAATAAATAAATGAATGATCGACGTGGAATTTTTATACATATTCACACAAAGTCATAGAGTAATAAAATGAAAGGACATTTTAAAAAAAAAGTATCGAGTCATTTTCGTTTGCTTAGTGAGAAAACCCCCCGTGTCAAAAAATGAAGATGGAGATGATGAAGGAGAAGAGATTTTTTTTATGTAATATTTATTAAATTGCATCGAAGTGTAAGGGTAGACGACACAAACATATATGTATGTGTTTAGGGTCGCGCACACACACACGAAGGCACACCTTTTAATAATGTATTAAAAAAAAAAATGGAGTCAAAGTCAACAGTGGCGTGAGAACGGGCAGGTAGAGAGTAGTGTCCTATGATATTAAACCAGACTCATTTAAAATTTTAATTATACATTTTAAAATGACTCTTGAAAAAAAAAAAAAAAAAAAAATTTTTTTATTCTTCTTCTTCATTCGCTTTCCAGAGAGAATAAAGTGATAATCCATTTTTTTTTTTATTAATTCTGGACTAAGTTTCAAATTATGGATGAACTCGAACACGACTGACACTGGAGAACCATAAAAAAAAAAAATTTTAATTAGAGCACATAAGAAGTATGGAAAAAAAAAAAACTAAAGATTAATTCATTTGACTAATCAAATAAAAATTTTTTACTTTAGTTTAGTTTGTGCGTGTGTGTGTGTGTGTGCGCGTGCGTGTTTTACATTTTCTCCAGTTAAACTCCAGCGAATGAAAAATTGCTTTGAAAAACGCAAATTCAGGAAATTATTTTTTTTTTTATCCATTTCATAACCTTTTAGTGTCACGCATCAATCTTCTTTAAATGTTTTCTTCTTTTTCTCTCTTCTTCTTCCACCCATTTGTCACATTTTTTTCTTTTCCTTTTTGATATTCGAACAAAACTTTTTAAATTTATTTTACATCCCCTCTCCTTCACCCCCCTACCCTCACCTTTCTCGTATTTTTCAAATGGGAAACAAAAAACCGCGAAAAACTTTTTTTAATATAAATATGGCGGCGAATGATAATAATTTCACGCATACTCTTATTTATTTATTTTTTACAATATACGTATGTGCGCGCCAACATTGTTAGCTAATTAATAAAATTGATAAGTGTTATCAATAATTTTTTTTTTTATTACAAAAACAATTTATTTATTTATTAATAATATGACGTCATTAAATTCTCATGTTTATTTTATTGTTTTTTTATATGTTTCGTTGTTAACGAGGGCCATAAAAATTATCAATTAAATAATTACCAATATATAAATTTAAACGTTTGTCTCTTATACAAAATGATAATAATAATAATAATGATAATGATGATAATGATAATAATAATAATTAATTAATTAATAAATAAAAATCGAAAGAATTTGGGGGGAAGAAAAAAAAAATTTTACTATAATATTAATACTGACGTTGATAACAATATTGTTGTTTTCTTACCGGAAGTAAGGTAATAATTTATTATTATTATTATTATTACTGATGATAAATTTTGGAAAACGGTAGCGGGTAATAAATGGGGGAGAGGGAGGGGAGGAGTAAAAAAAATTCTCTTTTTAAAAATGTCGAAAGGATGATTCGTATGTAAATAATAATGCTACGTTTTATTTAATTTACTTTTTTTTTTTTTTTTAAAAAAAGTCCTTAATTAATACGAATTAATTAGTAAAATGGTTTGGGAAGGGAAAGAAGGAGGGGGAAAGGAAAAGGATAATAAAAAGGGGAAAAAAAGGGAGAAAAGAAAAGAAAAGAAAAAAAAAGGTAGGAAGAAAAAGAAATCAAATGATGAAAGAAGAAGAAGGCGTTCGAAATTGGAATTTTTTTTTCTTTTCTTTTTTTTTTTAGCTTCCGGATTAAAATAATGATGATGGTAATAATAATCATGATGATGATGATGATGATGATGATAATAAAACAATGCTCACGATAAGAAGCTTAAAAATGCAAAAAATTTAATAAATCGGAAATTCCAAAACTAATCATCATTTTCCTCCCGTGTTTGTTAGTCTTTATTACATTTTCTTATTATTATTATTATTATTATTATTATTATTATTATTATTATTATTATTATTATTATTATTATTATTATTATTATTATTATTATTATTATTATTATTATTATTATTATTATTATTATTACTATTATTACTTTATTAAATTTTTTTTTTTCAATGAAAATAAAAAAAATAAAATAAAAATGGCGAATCAGAGAATAATAAAAAAAAAAAAAAACGAAAGGCAAAAAATAATATTAACGAAAGAGAAGAAGAAAAAGACGCGACAACAACAATAACAACGGGAAAAAATTTTTTATTAAAAATTAATCGACTCGCATATTTTCTTTTTTTTTACGCGAATGTTTTGAAACTCAACGTACGTACGCGATAAAATGCCTTTTTTTAATTTTCTCCTCCTGTGACACCGAGTATGCAGTCCTCCTTTTTTTTATTTATGCGTATCGTGTGTGATTTATTTATTTATTTTTTTTTTTTTGTTTTTCAAATGGAAAATGAAAAACTAACGGAAAGTCATCGACCGGAAATCAATAATAATAATAATAATAAACTCATTTTTTGCGAGGGGAAATTTTTTTTTTCTTTATTTAATTATTATTTAAACAAAAGCGTCATCATCAATACCATTAAAATAATTTTTTTTTTTTTTATTCTCGACCATTAACAAAATAATAAAAAGTTAATAAAAATAAATTAACTGATCAATCAGAATGGAAAAAAAAAGAAAAGAAAAGAAAAGAAATAATAATAATAATAATAAAAAGGAAAATGCACAAATAAAATGTCTATTCATGACGACTTATCAAATTTTTTTTTTTTTTTGGTGTCAGATAGCAAGCAATGTGTCTTTGTTGTGGTTTTTTTTTTTTAGTTTGTTCGCCAAGAGAGGGTTCAGGTACAACAATCAGGTACGATCGTGCCACGTATGGTAACAACTAATATCCCTATACGATGATGATGATGATGATTCTTATCGCCATAATATATCGTGAGGTTCATTCAATTCAATTCAATTTTTCTTCCCTTCTCCCCTCTTCTTCCCTTTCCTCTTCTCTTTCCCTTTTATTATCAAATCGTATTTGTTTCTATATATATGTATTTGTATCCGTTCTCCCCTCCCCCCACTCTTCTTCTTAAAAAAAAAATTAATGGGATCCTTCTTCGAGTTTTAGTCCGGGAATCTTTAAAGTTTTTTGGATTCCTTTCCTAATGTCGGCGTCTTTTTTGTGTTCGGGTCAAAGAACAAAGAGAGAGAGAAAGAGAGAGATAGATAGAGAGAGAGAGAGAGAAAAAAAATTCTTTTATTTTCGATTGGGTTATGAGGTCACATCGATTGTTGTAATTTGATGATGAGTCAAATATTATTGCATTGAAAAAAAAAAATTTTTTTTTTTTTTTTTTTTTCACGATTTTCAAACGTTCGAAATCTCATGAAAAAGACATTAAAAATTATTATTATTATTATTATTATTTTTATTTCGTCAGAGTGAGAGAAACAAATAAATTTTATATTCTCTTTTTATTATCATTATTATTATTATTATTATTATTATTAATAGCAATTAATTAATATTTAAACGATAAATTATTGGGTCGATAAAACATAAAAACGTTTTTTCTTTTTTTTTCATATGAACGCGTTATTAATTTATGACGTCATCGTGAATATTTTTTTTTTATTAATAAAAAAAAAAATAAGAAAAAAGTTTAAATAAATAAAAAAATTAAAATTAAAAACTTATTAAAAAGTTTAATCGTTTGTGGTTTTTCTTTAACTTCTTGTTCGTTTTCTTACTCTATGGAAAAAGTTTTTTATTCTTAGAATAAGAAAAAAGAAAAAAAAAAAGTTTTTTATATTTTCGATGATTATTTAAATATTTAGCTGACCAAGGAAAATCGTTTAAGAAAATTATTTTTAATCGTTATGTTTTCCTCCGCTCCCCTAGTTCCCCAGCCCCCCCCCCTCAAAATCTCGAACTTTTGCTAAACTTGTTGCTCCATTTTTTTTTTTTTTCTTTAATAAAAACAAAAAACAAAATCGAAGAAACGATGAAATTATTTTATATGACGTTTGATGAATAAAAAAAAGGAAAAAAAGGAAAAACTTTTTTTTTTTTTTTTTTCAAAATAAAATAACAAAAAATTTGCGTTCGGGTTGCAAAATAAAAAAAAAAAAAACCGCAAAATGGCGAACCTATTGAAATTCAGAGGGATAAAAAAAAATCCCCCTCCCCTTCCTTCCCCCCATTCCCCACTCCCTCTGATTTCCCTTCCTACTGCTTTTCAACTTTTAAATTTTCCTTTTTTTTTCGTTTTTTTTTTTTTTTTTTTTTTTGTAAAAAAAAAGTTTTTCCTCGTCGTCGTCGTCGTTTTTTTTTTTCTATTGCCACGTTTTTTCTTTTTTCTTTTTTTCTATTGCCACGTTTTTTTTCTTTTTTTTTCCTTCTATTAAATTTTTATTTTGATTGTTTTAGGGTTTTTACTTTAAATATAAAAAAGAAAAAAATTAAACTTTGTTTTTACCTTCGCGTGTATTTTTTTTTTCACAACAATAATAATAATAATAATAATAATAATAATAATGATAATAATAATAATAATAGTCGGTAATATTATTTATTACGTGTTAATTTTATAAGGTGATTTTAATAAAAAAAAAAAAAAAATAGAAAAAGAAGAGGAAAAACGATTTTTTTTTATATTTTACATATACCATCGTCGCCATATTGATTTGTTTATCGTTGGTTAATAATAATAATAATGATGATGATAATAATGATAATAAAGAAATATGAAAACAAAAAGGTTGATGGCCGAGCCGGGGTTATCGTTAATAGTCGAATCATTGATTTTATAAAAAAAAAAAAAAAGTGTGTTGAGTGGATTTTTATGTTTGTCAAAATGCATTTTTTGTTGTTCTGGGGATCCACCCGAAAATAAAAAAAAAAAAAAAATAATCGAGGAGGGAGGAGAGAAGGGGGATTTTAAACGTGTGTATATATACGTACAAACACACACACACACGTATTCACTTAATTGATTTTTATCCTGTGGGGAAGACGAGGAAGAAGTGGGGGGCGGGAAAAGGGAAGGGAGTAAAAAAAGAGAAAAATTATGGAGTGAGAGAGAAAGAGAGAGATAGAGATACTAAAAATCGTTTTTTTTTAATGTAAACATGTTTGAATTTTATTTTAATAATTTTTTTTTTTTTATAAACTTTTGCCCCGATAATAATAAAAATTTCGAATCCGGATTTATAAAAAATTTTTCGTTTTGATTAATATAAATAAATTCGCATCGTGAAATCGATTTTCATTTTTTTTTTTATCATTTTCAAAACAAAAAAAAAAAAATTTAATTCTCGATTATTAATAATAATGATAATAATAATACCTGGAAATATTAATGGTGGAATATATAGATATGTTGTGTGAGAATTAGATGCCAAAATTTTTTTCCATTAAGTTTATTAACGACTTAAGATAACGTTTAAATGACCAAAAAAAATTTTTTTTTTTTTTTTTTGCGTCAAACATTTTTTTTTTCACACTTGCGACAACAATCTTGCGACAAATATTATTTATCAACAAACAACGTGGAAAATAAAAATGATAAATTAAAAAAATTTAACTAATAATAATGAAAGGAAAACAGAAAAAAAACCTTGGAAAATTTTATCTAATTGATTTCGTTAAAACAAAAAAACAAAAACAAACGCACAACAACAACAACAACAACAACCGACGATTTAACAAATTATTTATTTTAATATTATAAAAAAAAAAAAAAATTAATATAAACAAGAATCAATCAATTAACAACAATCGATTTAAATAATTCGAAGGACGACGACAATGAAATAATAATAATAATACTGGAAAATCTTTGGGAAAAAACAAAAAGGAAATAAACGAGACGGAATTACTAAAATTTAAAAATTTTCACGTTTTCTAAAAGTTTTTTTTTTTTTTTTTTTATTAATTGGTATCGTTTGTTAAGGGTTTGTCGTTTGTATATATATGAAAAAAAAAAAAAAAAGATTATTAGACTTAAGGTTAGTGATAAGTTTTGTCGGGATTGGTTGTTAGGTGTGAGAACGTAATGGCGTCGAATTCGCTTCCGGCAGAACGAAAAAAAAAAAATTACCCAACAAACGGGGAGGAGTCCCGAAATGGATTTGGAACGAAAGATTACTCTCCTAAAAAAAAAATTAAATTTTCGATTAATATTAAATTGTTTAACCTTTTGAGGGGTTAAAGGTGACAGGATATGAATAATAGTTTTGTCGTTACGATTTGACACTGACGGAAGTCGAAAAACAAAAACAAAAGAAAAACAATGGTTGTCGGTTTTTGAAAACGACGTCATATCTAACAAATTGTGTATGTATCGACACGCAACTCAAACCCAAATTGGTTTTCCTTTTTTTTGGCGGGGGGAGGGGAGAGAAAGGCACGATGAAAACTTTTGACTACCCTCCCCTTCACCCGTGTGTGTGTGTGTGCGCACGTGTCGGGATGAAAAAAAAATTAAAAAACAAGAAGCGAAATGATAACTTTTTAAATCAAATTTTTCTTATTTTTTTTTTTTTTCGTAACGAATGAAACATTAGCAGAAGACAAAATCATCGACGTCATCAATGAACCGTGAACAATCATCATTATCAATGATTATATATTTTCACATCAACCGTTTGTTATTATTACCGGAAGTTTAATTCCGACGAGATAAAATTTCAAATCCGATGTTTTCGTTTACCGGTCGGTCGATTCCGATTCGTGTTTTAATTAACAAAAGTTATGACGTCATCGAATAATAATAATTTTTCCTTTTATTATCAATTTCACACGTGGAATTCACATATTTATATATATTTGTTATCTCGCGATATTATATTATAACGATATGAATCACCTTCGAAAGGATTCTAATAATAATAATAATAATAAACAATGATTAAATACATATGGAAATGTGTATATAATAATAATAATGATAATGTTTTTAACGGATTACGCAGTAAGAAAACAATCGTGTTATTTTATGCCTCGGAGGAAAAAAAACATCAACGCCATTTTTTTTTTTTTTGTTTTTCATTAATCGTATCACGTAAAACCCCGAAAAAAAAAATTTTTTTTTTTTTGTTTCTTCTGCCACGATTTTAACTCGTGATTCACGGTCATTTATACGTGCGGTAATTATAATTTATTTATAAAAAACAGAAAAAACAATATATATATTATTCGAAAGGGTTGATGAATAAAAGATATGAGAGGGAGGAGAGGGGAGGGGAGGGGAGGGGAGTATAGGAAGAGGGGTAGCGAGAGAGAGAGAGAGAATATGTGAAGGGTAAAACCTGTTTAATAATAAATAAATAAATAATAAGAATTTTTTGTCGTGTGCATTTAAATCGACGGTGTTGTTTTCTACATGTTATTTAAGTTAAGTTAAAAAAAAATTAGAAATTTCAATGCTGTTGCGTTTTAGTCAACAGCGCATTCATCACGTGATTCATATTTTCCAAAATTGATCGAACATTTTTAGGTCACATTAAAAAAAAAACCTCCTTTATTTTTTTTTTTTTTTAATTTTTTTAAAATGGTTGTTTATTTATTTATTTTTTTTTTTATAACGTCGAATAATTTAATTAATTACTTTTTTTTAAATTGAAATTTTTTAAAACCTTTTTTTTTTTTTTTATTTTTCCTCTTCCTTTTCTTTCTTTCTTTCTTTCCTTCCCATCTTCTTCCTACTTTCATTTTATTAAATGAATAATAATAATAATAATTTTTTTACATTTACGAACAAGAAGAAAAAAAAAAAAAAAGAAGATTGATCATTTTTTAATACTTTCCACGATAGATAGATGGATGGAATTCGCTCCTCACTCTCACTCCCCCCCACACCCGTTACCCTCTCAACATTTATTATTATTATTATTAACCGTTATTTTCAATAATTAAATTTATTTATTTTTTCTCTGGAAAAATTTTAATTTCGTACCGGTGAAAATAAAACAGCGACGACGACAACAACAACAACAATAATAA
>NW_002987064.1:127133-129839 GCF_000006295.1 Pediculus humanus corporis | reverse complement strand
TTCTTTCCTTTTTCTTTTTTCCTTTTTCCTTTTCTTTCTTTTTTTCCTTTTTTAATTAAATAAAAGTAACCGATTTATAATATTCGCCACCAGGTGTTTTCTTTTTAAAACTAAATTTTACTCATAATTTTTAATTTTTTTTTTTTAATTTACTTTAGTTAAACTTTTTTCTGTAAAAAATATGTGTATTATATATTCGTAATTTTTCATAACTTTTTTTTACACCGGAAACATTAATTTTAAAAATGCGAAATGTTAGGTAGCCATATTGGATTTGATTTTTTTTTGTTACGTTTTAATTATTTTAAAAAAAAATATCATCGTGTTTATGGAAAAATAAATTAAAGTATCGGTAACAAGATGATGAAAAAAATCGTGGGAGGTATGAAAAAAAATAGGAATTCGGAAGAGAGAGAGAAAGAGGAAATAATAATAGTAATGATGATGATGATTATAATAATAAAAAAGAATTGAAGAGAAAAATGAAAAGAAAGAGCGAAAATTCATAATTTTCAAATAAAAAAAAAAAAAAAAAATAGAAGGAAAACGATGGTTAATGGCAGCGGTTAATGACGGCCATTATTCTCGGATTATTTGTTCAGGGCTTTATTGAATAACCCTTGCAATTTCGCATAAATCTTTTATTCAATTTCTGTTTTTGAAAGCTTTCAGACGGTTACAAAAACGAAAAATGACAACTTTAAATAAATGCTTAGAGAAAACTTAGGAAAAAAAAAAACGTTGGCTACCCTGCCCTACACTACCCTCCCTCCCTCCTCTGCCTCACCACTTCTCCTCTTCGAAACTGTTTCTTTCTCTTTTGAAAAAATTTTCCATTCTCCGTTAACCATTAATTAAGATCCATTAGAGAAAAAGAAAAGTGACCGAAACGGGGCCTTTGGGAAGAAGAAAGTTAAACCGAAAGGGTGAAAAGGAAAAGAGTGGAAACCGTACTACTATGGAAAAGAAAGAACGGAAAAAGAGTTTTTTTTTTGGAAAAACCGGGATATATAAGAAATCGGGTAGTAGGAGACTTGGAGTAATAACAATTCGAAACGGTCGGGAAACGGGAAAAATGTTAAGAAAATTTAAAGGAAGGAAAAGAAAAAGGACACGACCCTCTTTTATGTGGTGGTCGCCTACAAAATTTTCCAACTTTAAATTTTCCAGATTTATTTAATAAATTTTCTTAAAAAAACTTTTTGACTGTCTCTTTCCCCCGTTCGTATATACATTTATTATTATTATTATTTATTTATTTATCATCGATTGTTATTTATAATTATTGATTTATTGATTTTTCTCACCGTCGAAAAAAAAAAAAATAAGAAAAGAATTATTACTCGTGTAATAATTTATTGTTACCGGATGTGAATAATTTATTTAATGGAAAATATAATTCAATTGTTTTTTTTTTAAAGGTTTGAATCACGTGACTTATTAAATTATCCATCGGTAGTAATGATAATAATAATAATAATCATTTTTCTTTCCCTTTATGAATCATGAACGACGTTACGACGAATCGATGACATTTTTTTTTTTATTTCTTTCCTCCTTTTTTTTTTTTTTTTAATAATTTTTAAAACACATTTTAAAAGGATTTGATTCATTTTTAACCTCGAAAGATAAATACGTGACTAACATGATAATAATAATAATAATAATAATAATAATAATAATAATAATAATAATAATAATAATAATAATAATATTTATTAAAATAAAATTTATTATTTACGTCATATTTACATCCGCATTGTTTTCAAGTACATATGTATATTTTTTTATTAGTTTCATTTTATATTTGCAGTCATTGAAATAAATTCAATAATAATAATAATAATGATAATGATGATGATAATGATAATAATGATGATTTTAGAAGTTTCGAATGAAAATCAATATTGGTCTTCTTATTATTATTAATAGTTATTGTTAATATCGGGTGGTGGAAAAGTTACAACTAGTTTTATTATTACTATCATTACCGTCGTCGTCGAAAGTCGTCGTCGTTTTAGTTATAATCATCATCATCATCATCATCATCATCATTATTATTATCATGCGTATGGAAGTTATTCAATCGTGTGAAGTAGATAGATAGATAGATGGATAGATAAATTTAAATTTTCTCAATTACAAAACTATTTTTGGTTCATGAATATTTAAAAAAAGAAAAAAAAAAAATTTCTTATTTAAATAAAAAGTTTTAAATATTGTTTTATTATTATTATTATTATTATTAATACGACTATTTAAAATATTAATGTTTATTTAAATACATATATATATGTATAAATAAATAAATAAATATAATAAGTTTATTAAAACCGGGAGAGAGAAAAATTTTTGAATAAATATAAAATATAAAATTCATATATATGATATATATATATATATATATATATATAAGGAAAAAAAAGAGAGAGAGAGGAGAAAAATGAAAGAAGAAGAGGAAAGAAGAAAGAAGAAGAAGAAAAATTTATCTTTTGCCTTTTCCGAAAACCTTTCACTTTATATTTTACCGGAAATTAAAGAAGTTTGATTTCTGGTTCTCTCTCTCTCTTTCTGTCTCTTTTTACGTCCCTTTACTACATTTTTTTTTTTTTTTTCATTTTACCACCTTATTCTCTTTTCCTTTTTTCTCTCTTCTTTCTCTCTCTCTCTCTCTCTCTCTCTCTCTCTCTCTCTCTCTCTCTCTCA